>NW_026000211.1:10919051-10979437 GCF_001458135.2 Marmota marmota marmota | reverse complement strand
GGCTTATGTACATTTTTTGGACACATATGCCTTTCCGCAGCACTAAGTCCTGATGAATCCAAATTTAAAAAGTTTAGAGTAAAAAGGGTTATTTTAAGTTTGTCTTTGGGGAATATATACCCCTTCCCAATTCCTTCTGTTTGCTTTAATAAGTACATTTTAATAGTTTGATGAGCTCTTTCAACTATGCCTTGTCCCTGTGGATTGTATGGGATTCCTGTTATATGAGTAATGCCAAATGTTGAGCAAAATTGTTTAAAAGAGGTAGAAGTATAACCAGGGGCATTATCTGTGGCTCTCAACATGACTAAAACCGTTACTGAAGCTGGCCTCAAACTTGAGATTCTCCTGCCTCAGCCTTTTCAGTTGGTAGGATTATAGATAATGGGCCACCACATCTGACTGCAGCAGTATTGAGAAGTGGGACCTTGAAGAGGTAATTAGGTCTGGAGGGAGGGCTCTGTCCTCATGGAGCAATTAATGCTATTATTGCAGAAGTGCATTGGCTTCTTCTCTCTCTCTCTCTCTTCTTTCTTGCCCTTCCACCATGAGGTGACACAGCAAGGAGGCCCTAGCCATATGCAACCCTTAATCTTGGTCCTCTCATCCTTCAGAACTGTAGTAAAGAAACTTCTGTTCTTTATAAATCATTTTGTCTCAGGTATCATGTTAGAGTATCACAAAGTGAACTAAGACGATGAGTAATTAGGTTCTTTATTTCATTATTACAGAATAAAAGAAATAGTTACCTGGGATAAAACAGATTGCTATAAAATGACGCTTATTATGAAGGAGCTTAGTGGAAGTGGACTGAGCATATCATCTTCAGTCAGTGACAACAGCACAAAGCCAGAATAGTAATGGGTAATGGCCAGGGATGAGGACGGTGGGTGATGAGCACACAGCCAGCTGCGCCCCAAGCACTCTTCTAAGTGCCCTTTACATGAATATCAATGTATTCAATATGCCATGCAGCACTAGCAAGCAGGTACCGTTATTATCCTGACTTACAAGGAAATAGAGGGCATAAATAACTTGTCTGATATACACAGTAAACCATGGAGCTGTGGCCTGAATCCAGGTGGTTTGCTTCAGAACCATAGCTCATAAGCACCACACTAGGCTGCTTCTATTCATATCCCAGTAGTTCTCAAGCCTGACATTTTGTTCTCCTTTTTTTTTTTTTTTAAATCAACAGTACTTCCAGTTCCAGGGAGATTGCTGGCCTTGAAAAGATATTCACCAATTTAGAAAGGGAGAATTCCTTACTTGCTTCTCTTCCTTTCCTCTAAGCCTTCTTAAGAAATGTCTTCATGGGTGGAATCCTGGAAAGACATTGGAGGAGACAAGAAAATTTGATGTGAAAAGAGCACTAAAGATTTAATGGTTTTCTTTTTTTTCCCCAAAAGAATATACAGTACAAAACATTGAACTTACCAATTTAGTATTACTGCTCCAAATTTCCTTTTGTAATCCAGATTACCTGGATTGGTTATTTATTCTGGGTTCCAAAGAATGTCAGAAACTGTCCATAGGCCATCATGGTAGGCTTGGGATCTGCCAGGAATTGGCATAGAAATATTCGAGTTCCCTTTGGACAGATTTCAGTCCTGTTGAGAGCTGAGATAGATATGTCAATAGAAGGCTGATTAATCAGGTTTTGGCATTGTGTTCAAGATGGAATTCATACTCCTGGTCAGTAAGGAATTCATACTCCTGGGCCCCACTTGCTTTTTCAAATCTGACAGGTGAATTTACAAATGTGAAATTCCTTCATGCGCTTGCTTCTTCCCTTACAAATGTCTAGTGTAAATATTCTCTTTTACCTACACAGGTGATGAAATGATGCCCCACATACTTATTCAGAAACACACAGAGAGAGCAGAATAATGGAGATGACATCAAGTTCCATGAACAAGAGACTCCTTAAAACTGGGGCTGAGTGCAGATTTACTTTTTATTTTATACTTACTCATGCCATTTGACTGTTTTATAAAATCTACACAGTATTATTTTAAAATAGAAATCTAATTAAAATGAAAGTACCAAATCTTCATTATTTCTAATATTTATTGAGCATATAATTTATAGGACAAGAATCTGAAGGTGGCCTTAAGCTCTGCCCTTGTGTATGAGAGAGATGGGATTCCTAATGTAGGAGAGATGATATGCATACTGCCATGAGCTGAGCTGTAATACAGGCCAACAGATGTTCTATTTAGCACTGTTTTAGATTTTGTATCACTATGAAAAAACACCCAACAAGAACAACTTAGAACAGGAAATGTTAGACGTTCCAGTCCATAGACAACTGACTCCATGGCTCTGGGCCCAAGTTGGGGCAACACATCATGGAGGAAGGGCCCAGTGGAGGAAGGTAGCTCAGCTCATGGCAGGGCAGGAAGCAGACAGAGAGCAGAAGGGAAAAGGAAGATGCACCCTTCCAGGGTAGTCCCCTAGTAACCCACTGCCTCCAGCCACACCCCGCCTGCCTATAGTTATCACTCAGTCTGTCCATTCAAACTAGGATGGACTGATTAGGTAATGGTTCTCATAATCCAAACATTTCACTTCTAAATATTCCTGAATTCACACAGGAATTGGCGGTGTGTGTGTGTGTGTGTGTGTGTGACACCTCATATCCAAACCATAACAAGCAACAAGATTATTTTCAGATGGGCTCACAGAGGAAGCTGGGATGGGGGGCGCATTGACAAAGGATTCACAGAGGATGTATTTTAGTTCAAATTTGAGGATTCACTTACTCATTCTCAAGATATCATTGAACACATCCTATGCACCACATGTTAGAGAAGCAGGGCATTCAACAAGGAAACAAAAGGCCCAGACCTACACTCAGAGTAGAATCAGAGGTGCTGAGAGGATCGTGAGCTGGCAAGACCTGGAGTTGGCAAGAGGAGATAGCCCTGGGCAGCGATCTTGATGGCTGGAGGCAGTGTTAGGCTCAAGTGTCAGTAGAAGGGGAAGACATCATCCTGCCAAGAGTCCAGTTGTTCCTGAGATGCACTGATCCTAAGACCAGAGTTGTCAGCTCACTACCCTGTATTGACCAACAGAGAAGATATCCATCTTTCCACCATCGTCAGGAGGACTGCTTAGGGTCTTCTATCCCCAGATCAACTTGGAAAGGAAGAAAGGAGGGAAGAAGCAATCTGTTAGTTAATACTTTAAAGAGTGTTTACCAAAATTAGATCATCTTAAGCTGGAAAAGTAATAATGATCGCTAAATTTGAGCTAGTAAACTTTTAGTGCCACTCAAATGAGTGAGAGTTCAGAGGGGCAATTTTGTGGGTTTTATAGAGTATGATTCTATTTGAATGAAATCTCTGAAGTAGGCAAATCCATAGATACAGAAAGAAGATTGGTACTTGGCAGGGGCTGGTGGAATGGTACGTAGGGGGTAGCTGCTATTGAACTTGGGGGTGTTTTGGGGGGCTGATAAAAATGTCTGGGATTAGATAAGGGTGATGGTTGTACAACTTTGTGAACACACAAAAAAGCACTCAATTGTACACTTGAAAGGGATCTTGTCTGTGAATTTTATCTCAACAACAATAACAAAATACAAAACATACTGGGTGGGTTACAAAAAATAAGGAAGCTATGATTTCCTTGCCACATCTAAATAGTAGTATAAATCAAGTCCATTGTATCTGATAATTGTCAATCAAATGTCGATTTTCCAAATATTCTAAACTTGTACCACTTTGGATAAAAGTCCATCTATGGCTTTATATTACTTCTATTAAGACCATAGACTTCATAAAGAGCTCAACTGGTATCAGAATTCAACTCAGCTACCACTTGTAGCAAAAAAATGTTCTTAGATAACTATCCAAAAGTTAATCAATGTACAAAGTGCTGAAAGTCAATGTGAGATAACGTGCAAATCCGCATATTTTAAGTTAGAATTTTGCTTTTTGATTTTTCTCTGTTTTTGAAGATGAGAAATGATAACTTTCATTTTCTCAACTACAGCGTTTCCTAAAAACATATACATTGTACTTCTTACTGCTGTTAAATATACCAAGTCATCACAAATTTTATTTTATTTTTTTGTACAAGGGATTGAACTCAGGGCACTCAACCACAGAGCTACATCCCCAGCTGTCTTTTGTATTTTATTTGGAGACAGAGTCTCACTGAGTTTCTTAGCACCTCGCTGTTGCTGAGGCTGGCTTTGAACTTGAGATCCTCCTACCTACCTCAGGCTCCTGAGCTGCTGGGATTACAGGAATGCAATACCTTACCTGGCCATCACAAATTTTTCAATTGAAAAATTTCCTTCATTATCTTTAGATTTGTTTATATTTTTATCATAGAAAACGTGGAAATAAATTACTCTTGTTCTGCGTTATAAGCATGAATGACAATGGGCATTTTTGTTACTCTTTTTATTATTTCTGCTCTTGGCCTTGAAGTTCCATAGTCACCATTAACACCATGACTTCTTTCAATCCCTGAAGAAAACCAGGGACTAAGTCTTACACATTTTACTTTTGTAACACCTCTCACATGTGTTCCCCTGACCGTCAGCTCCCAACTCTGCCCAAGCCAGCGTCATTGCTGGCTTCTTGGATGCAACCAGAATCATCTTCTGAAAGCCTCCCATTGCCTCACGTCCCTACACCTCTCACCACGGTTAAATCTGATTAAATTGTTGCTTTCTTCTGCACTTAGGTTTATTTTCTTTACAAAGCTGTATCATGTCCAACATTTCTCCCCCACGCCCCCCAAAGTTTTGGATCATTTACTATTCAGTGAGCATTAGCTCTGTCCGTTACTTGAAATTCTTTCTGGAATAAGATGGTGTAGAAATGAACTATAGACACTTGGTGTCTTGGTTATTTATCTTGGTCTCCTGTAAGGTTTATGTCTCTGGTGGGAAACTTGTTTGGATCATAATTGCCTCTCTCTGAAGCAACTTGATACTTAGAGAAATGTCAAATATTACAAATTAAAATACAGAAGGCATTTTTAATTCTTATCTTTTGAATTTTTTATAAATTTTTCATTACTTTCTGTTCATTCCCTTTGTAAAGTTTAGCATCCTACAAGCTTCAGTTCAAAACTTTTTTTTTCCTCTCTTGATCTCTCCCTGTTTTAGCTAGGTATGTTTTTAGGTTGGTTATTTTTCTTAAATAACTTTATAATGGAAATAAGTTTTCAAAGTAGGTTTTTGTTGGCATGGGGGATTGTTGTTTGGCTTTATTGAATCAAAAACCTTTGTCTCTTCTACCCTCATCATTCATCCAAATATAATTGTTATAGGAGAAATTCCAAGGTATAGAACAAGGTAATGTTTATTATTAATATTTGGTGATTTGAAAAAGAATGATGTAAACGATTGTCTTAAATAAGGATTTCTATATCCCTTTGTCAAATTAATCACAGAGCACAAAGGCTCTTTTCAGAGATTTTTTCCCTAATGCCAAGAAGAATCGCTTCTTGAGCTTTAAGCTAAGGTCAAGCATCCTGATGCCAATTGGATACCCTTCAGACCTGGCTGGAGTGGGAAGGAGGAGGTTAGGGCATAGCAGAAGCAAAAGAGAAGTCTGGCCACTTTCTGGTCCTGGGGAATGGTAGAAATATAGAAAAGGGGAGGAAAGAATGAAGAACAAAGTACCCCTGGAGGTGTGTGCTTTAAGGCAAATTAACTTCAAGAGCAATCTGGAGTGAGTGGGGTGGGATGGTGATGCCCTTTAGGGGAAGGGGCTCAGGGGCTTGGCTTTCCAGCATGCCCTGGATCTTTACATGATGGGGATTCAGAGTTGAGAAGTGAGAGATCCACAGGAGTGTACCTGATGGGAAGGTGAGGTGACAGCACAGCAGATCCCATGTACTTCTGGGTCAGAGATGGAGAAAGGCCATGGCAGACATTCAGGAGTCTGCAGCCTGTGGAAGCTAACGTGAGGCTGAGTCAGCAGGAAGCGATAATCCTGACCAAACCAAGAGAGATTACCAGTTACACCATTCTCAGGTTTCAGCCTTGAAGGCCAGGAGACTCCCAGGAGACAAGGGACATAGCCTTGGAGACCAGAAGAGGTAAAGGACATTGTGCCCAAGAGCTTGATTTTTTTCCCCCACCTCTGTGAGGGTGCTAATTTTCCTTCCAAAAATATCTTGGGAAAAAAACATGGGAAGATAGGCTATTCTGGAAAACCAAGCATTTTACATTTCTATCTTGATGAGTGATGATTTCCTAATATGAGTGCTGAAATCTTTTGAACAGATTACATTACAACGTTTGGTTAATTATATGTATATGCATATATATTTTCCTAGTATACATAATTTCTTTTAACCACAGGGTAGGGATTTAAAAGTCAGAATAATGAAGAAATTACGTATTTTAGGTTTATTTGACTTGTATGTAAATTAAACATTTTACCACTACAAGTTTTTTTCTGATATTAAAAGAAATATATCTTTATTGTAAAATGTTTTAAAAATAGGAGTATCTCAAAAATCATTGAAGATGTGGCCATAGTCAATATTTTTGTGAATTTTTTCAAATACTATTTCAACATATATGTATTCATTTATTAATTTGAATCATGAATATTCATTTATTAATTTGAATACTAGGAAATTAATAGTATTTTAATATTTTTTTTACTTATACAATTGAAGATTTCATAGTGTTAACCTGATATACTTTGTCTAGGCACACACATGCATATAGAAACACACAGACACATGTAAGCACAATCCTATGATCCAGGTGCACATGCACATAGGTAAACATATAGTCTTCCTTGCAAAAATGGGATCATATTGTTTTGTAACATTTTTTCCCTTAACTATATGTTGTAAACATCTTTATACATCATTAATTTTCTATTAGGCCATTTTTAAGTAGTCACAGTAAAAAGTGCCACAATTTATTTATTAGATAAATAATATCAAAATATCTACTAGTAAATAATGTATAAATATTTATTGTTGAATATTTAGTTTTTTAAATAATTATTTGATACCAGAAACATCATAATACATAAACCATAGCTAAATATTTGAATATAATTATTTTATTAGAATAAATACTTACAAATAATATTGCTGGGCTAACAAATATGTAATCTTTTAGACTTTTGGTTAATAATTGTCAAATTTGTCATCCTTCAAATTTTATCAATTTACATTTCCATGAACATGATATGAAGACAAATTTTTGCAAGGTTGCTAATTTGCTGGGTGAAAATTTGTAACTTATTTTGTTCTGGGTTCTTATGGTCTACTGGGTTCTACTGAGTTGTTCTATTTTTCCTTAGTCTTCATCTCTTTTAAGACATTGTTTCTTTAAACCCTTTATTGTGCACTCTATATTGTCTGTGGGAAGCTGAGCTTGTGGTCTGGTTTCTGATCACTAATTCTAACATAGGCTTCTAGTCTCAGACCTAGTTAGGAATTTCTATTTTTTTTTTTTTTTGAGTCTGCTGGTATTTTTCCGGAAATATATTTTCCATAAAGATTACACAGAGTTTAGAATTGGAAAGATCTTGATGATTTAATTGATTTTCTTCATTTAACCAAGGAGAATATTGATATCTTGGTCATATTACTAACTTTCTCAATGTCACAATTATATGAGGGCAGGATGCCGGGCTCCATAGGCCAGATTTCTAGTCTGGGCCTATCTCCATTATATATCCCTCGCTCTGGCAGCCTATCACAGACTAGGTCTCTCAGGAGGAACTGTCAAAATAGATACTGACTGGTAGTCAGTAGTTGGATTTTTCTTCACTGTTCCTTTTCTATTTCTGGCTTCTGTTTGTAAGTCACTCACATTTTTTTGGCGGGGGAGGGGGTGCTAGGGATTTAACTCAGGGGCACTCAACTCCTAAGCCACATCCCCAGCCCTATTTTGTATTTTATTTGGAGACAGGGTCTCACTGAGAGTTGCTTAGCATCTTGGTTTTGCTGAGGCTGGCTTTGAACTCACCATCCTCTTGCCTCAGACTCCAGAGCTACTGGGATTACAGGTATGAGCCACCACGCCTGGCTAAGTCACTCACTTTTAAAGAACTGATTAGGTTACTGTGAAAAATTATAATGACTATTCTATATAATATCTGCTTTAAAAATCTTTCATTGATTTTAAACACATTTTTAAATGCCACATTCTGATGATCTTTTCAAATTTCTGGACTGATAAAACTTAGCAGTGCAGCCAAGAGAGTTCAGTGAGGTCACTAAAAGTATACTCAAATGTTTGATGTTAATTAGCATCGACTTAAATGGTAACTTCAAAAGGAGAAGAATGTTAGGGAGCTTGCTTTTTAGTAGTGCCAACTATGCATTAGACATTTGGCTGTTTTATCTCATTTACTCCTCAGATAAACATGTGATGTTCTTTATTATGCCCATTTATACTAAGTAATTGAAGTAAGCACCAATTCAGGGCCACTTCCTTAGAAACCTGAGAGAGTCTGAGTTTGAAAAATATGCTTTTTGTACTATTTAGAGAAGTTGTATGGATACAGCAATACATTCTCTCTATTATACCCTTTCTTTTTGTAAGCTCTGAATTCTAGCACAATCCTCAAATAATGTCATTTTTCAGTACCCACACGTGGTCAGAAAGGAAGCTTAGATACTTTAGGATTTGAAATCTACATAGTGATCCTTGTCATGGCTTCAAATCTTTTCTTGCAAGGGAAAAGATGGTTTCCTGAAGTAGGAAGATTATTCATGCCTCCGTTTAGAAAACAGGTCATCTCATCTATGCATCATCAGTGTTGAGAAGTGTGCTGTGGTTTTCAAAACAGCTGTCTAGCAATTTATCTTTGATAGTGAAAGAAATACCATACCCATTAATCCATGAGCAGATGTCTGCTAAGCTTTTTGTCATATCATCTGACAGCTGACCAAAGGCATAATTTGTGTGTGTGTGTGTGTGTGTGTGTGTGTGTGAGAGAGAGAGAGAGAGAGAGAGAGAGAGAGAGAGAGAGAGATATCTTGGGTGGGTGGGATGTCTAGATAGCACTAAGCTCAGAGATCATCAGTATTTTGAGATTTATTTGTTAGTAGGAAGAGGAGCTGGGAGAGGAAGGGAGAATATTTTAAGGACTTAATTATAAATATTTTGAACAAATACCACTGGTGTTTTTCCTAGGGAACAAGCTGAAGATAAACTTACCAGTTCCAATTCATTTATATCTTCCAGCAACTATTTATTTATTTATTTACTTTTTGCCGATGGGTTAAGGGGAAATGCCAGCAATTCTAGGGGAAGCCTATGCTGTCAGTAACTCTGATAGGCTGTGTAACAACTGGTTAATTTGTACAGGAACAGCTGTTGAAGGGCCTTCTTATTAAAAATAGAGTAAGTACATCTCATGCTTTCAATCTGGCCTGTGGTGACAGATCAGTTTCTAAATAGCTTGATGTCTCTGTGTGTGGTTTCTTTTGTTTTGAATTAGACCTACTCCATGGGTACTGAGTCACCCAGATGAGAATTATCAGTGGAATTATCAAAAGGAATCATGCTTTCTGTCAACACTCCTGAGTTCCAGCCCCCAGAAGCACTTGGTTGAGATGTTGGTGGCATTCATTCAGGAAATGTCAAGCCAGAGTGCTTTGAAAGACAAAATTGAGTTGAATCTTGTTACCCTGTTTCTTGTATCAAAGCTTATCTATAGGAAAAAAAAAACAGTGGCACTGGTAACATCTTAAAGTAATGACAGTAAAGAAGTGCTACTGGTTGGCAGTGCATTATAGACCCCAAACACAAATATTTGTTCCAATCTAATTTAGGGACTGATCTTACTTGATATCAAAGAATTGTGAGCGAGTCATCAAAAAGGGACACCAATCCCTTGCCATTTTGTTCAGGGTGATTTTTCTGGGATGAGTATTATCTATAAATTCTTTATGCTCTATTCTTTAAGCATAAGAAAGCTTATGATTTCTTGCAATCTCGTCTATACTTATACCCTAGTAAAGAACATTGATACTTCATGATTCTCCTGTGAACAACATCTAATATTAACTCTTGTTTTCTTATACTGTTTTAATACCTTGCATATAATATACATCATATTAGTATTTATGTACTTAGACAAACCCTCACAAGTGGAATCATTCATAGTCAATTGAATGTTTCAGTGCCATCCTGTCCCAAGAAGAAGGGAAACAAACAAAATCCCCTTGAAGGCCCTCTTATGGATGCAATTGAGAGTGCTTCTATAGCAACTGATTGCAACATATGTTGAAGCAAAGGGAATGAAATAGTCTGGTCTGGTGGAATTAGGTTGTAGAGATCTCAAAAGGGTCTGACTGCCTGAGCTCCAGGTATCCACTTCCTCCTCCTCCTTCTCCTTCTTCTTTTTTTTCGTCCACAGTACATCCTTACCCACTTGTGCAATTATAGCCTAGAAATGTGTTGTGCCTCATATCAAGGGTATTTATCAGCATGGAAGAAACAAGCCCTTGTAAAACTTGGTGCTATAGACTGAATGTGTGTGTCCCCTCTCAAATTGATATGCTAACCCCTCAACCCCAATGTGATGGCATCTGGAGGTGGAGGCTTTTGGGAGCTGATTAGGTCCAGAGCACAGAACCTTCATGAATGGACTTAGTGCCTTTCTAAAAGAGATCCCAGAGAGTCCCCTTCTGCCTCAATCATATGAAGACACAGCAAGAGGAACATATTTATGAGGAAGGAGGCCCTTTCTGACACTGAATATGCGGGAGTCTTGATCTTGGACTTCTTGGCTTCCAGAATATTGGAATATAAATCTCTATTGTTTATAAGGCACCCAGTATGTGGCATCTTGTTTTACCAGCCTGAATGGACTAAGACACTTGGGGACACAGCATTCTAAAGGTTGACAAATGAGTAATCTAGAAATAGGGTCTGGATGGCTTTGGGAAAGAACCGTACAGACAGCTTCAGCTACCAAGATGAGTTCAGTGAGGTCACTAAAATAGTCAGCAAAATATTGTTTAGTAACCTAAGACTCCATTAAGTATTTTATTATGGAACCTTCAACACTCCCTGGAGGTACTCATATGGTTCTGATAAATATGCAGTCATGTATAGACATTGGAGAAAGTTAAGATTATAGACAGAAATTTTTCTTCTTTTGGGGGTATACTACTATTTACTTGGAGCTCTGCTGCATGGTGGACTGAAAGGAGATTCCTAGTCTATGCAGGTCTGTGCTGTATTTAACAATGAGCGATGTTAAGATGCTAAAATCTTCGCTAAGAGGTTATTTCCTTGGGAATCTAGAAAAATTTCCCTGCATAACTGAATATACCACTTGTGTTTTGTAGGGATGTTTTCTCTCTCTCTCTCTCTCTCTCTGTGTGTGTGTGTGTGTATGCACATATAGGAGAGAAGAGGTTGTTTCTCTGTGGAGGTACAAACTGGACTGCTCAACAGATCCCCTGTTACATCTTATTTTTTTTTTAATTTTTTATTGTTGGTTGTTCAAAACATTACAAATTTCTTGANTTGTTAGGTTAATTCCCAAGTATTTTATTTTTTTTGAGGATATTGTGAATGGAGTGGTTGTCCTCATTTCCATTTCAGAGGATTTGTCGCTGTGTAAATTTTAAATTAAGGATGGGTTGGGAGGAGGGGCAATTTTAGCCATTGTCACCCTTTGGAACAAAGTAGATTTTCAGTATATGTCATCCACTGAGAACAGGGGAGAAGAAGAGGAGTGGGTGGAAATGGATGATCTTAAAATAAAGATTGACTGTATTATCAACTTGGGCTGCTATAACAAAGGACCACAGACTGGATGGCTTAAATGATGAAAATTTATGTGCTCATAATTCTGGATGCTAAAAGTCAGAGGCCAGGTCAGAGGGATTGATTTCTTCTTGGCATGTAGGTGGCTGTATTTTCTCAGTGTCTTCATATGGTCTTCTTTTTGTACATGTCTGTGTTTTGATTTATTTTTATAAGGACACTAGTCATATTGAATTAGGACCCATCCATAAGCTCTTGTTTTGCTTTAATTACATTTTTAATGGTTCTATCTCCAAATACAGTCACATTCTGAGGTATTCCATTAAGGCTTCAACATATGAATTTTATGGAAGGGAAAATTCAGCCAAAACAAGGACTGAGCTTCTGCATTTGTACTTAAATGCACAGCTACTATTACTATATAGCTTTATCTAGAGATGAGAAGATTCCTACCCTAATTTGCCGCAGTCTGGCTGGGCACAAATCACGAGCCACTGAAGCAGGAACAAACTTTATTTCTGAACTCCACCAGCACACTCCACACACGCTCCCCCCGGGAACTATCCTGAACCCCACGCGGCTAGTCCAGGAACCAGCCATTGGAAATATCTCCTCCGGAAATCCCTCCTCCTGCACTTCCCCAACCAATGGGAACTCTCTGGGAATCCCCGGGAATCCCCACGAGAACTCCAAAGTAGCGGCTGAGGTGGATAGTAATGCCTCGCCTGTCAACCAATACTGTTGGCAAAATGCCAGGGGCCATTCCGACTCGGCTGTGGCTCTCAGCACTAATTCACTAGGAACATAAGTGTGACCTGCCTGTTGTAGATGGTATGAGTGATTGGAGGGTAACAATTGGATATCCCAAGTTAAGCCTGACTAGGTGGCATGGTCAAAGTTCTCAGTCAGAGGCTGGCTGGTCTTGTCATCAGTTCCTTATAAGAAGGGATTGGATACCCACTTGAATCAAAGTGTGAAATATGATATATCAAGAAATTTGTAATGTTTTGAACAACCAACAATAAAAAATTAAAAAAAAAAAGAAGGGATTGGAGTCTTCTGGAAGGAAATGGAGTCTTTCTTCCCATCCAGCAGAGCTTCCTAATAACTGAACTCATCTTACTCCACACTCATATCTCCTGAGTCACGGTATCATCCCTGGGGTCACCCTAGGAAAGAACAGCCCCTCTGCTCTGGGCTGACATGAGCATGAGTCATAGATGCTTCCACAGTTTCCATTTTTGCCCAGAGTCATTCTCCAGAGATGAACGTTTAACTGATAAGTTTTCATGTACTTTGTACCTCATCATGTATCTTCTCCTTACTAGATGTATTCAGACCTTATTTCCAGAATTTGGTAAGAGGGACTATTTTCATCTGCTAATCACAGGACAGAAGATGGACATTAGGGTTATGGTTCTTGGCTCTTTTATTTGGGATTAAAAATGTTCCTAATATGATTTTCAATATAATTATCCTAAATTGAGTTATTCCAGAGCAGAGCCTCTGACCCTTAACACTATGGACTTTTGGGCTGGATAATTCTTAGTTGTGAAAGTTGTTCTGCATATTGTGAAGTCAGCAGCATCCCTGACCTTTACCAACTAGTTGCCAAGAGCACCCCCAGTTGTGATAACCACAGATGTGTCTGTAATTTTTCAAATGTTCTGTAGGGAAGAGACAAAATCTTATAAAACATTTTATATCTGAATTTTCTAGGATATATCTTTCAAAATAAATCATTATCTGTTCTGTCAATATTGATTCAAAACTTGTGCACTTTGCTGATGACAGGATGTTTGGATGTCAGGTCCAATTGGAGTTCACACATTTCTCAATTTAGTTCTCCCTCTTCTTTTAGCTACACCTTTGCTCAAAAGATGCCTAAAGCATTCTGTGAGATGATGAATAATATTTTCTTTTCTCCCTTCATCTTTCTTTCTCTTTTTCTACAAATACCTCGGATTACATTGTATTTGCTAGCTTGTGGTAATTCCAAAATTCTTACCTTGTGGTTTTTAATTAAAATGAATCCTGGGGTTTAACTTTGACTTTTTCTCATTTTTTATATAGACTTTGTGATGTCAAGTTGTCTTATTCACTTTGTTTCAAAGTTCTGCTCAAGAGTAGGTGCAGGTTATAAAATGGTAAAGTCAGGATGATCCCAGTTTTGTCTACACACTCCATATACACATGCATGTGCACGCACGCGTGCACACACACACACACACATACATATACACACACGTGCAGAAAAATATTTTGGAGGGATATGTTCTAAAGTGTAATCCTGACCTAAATGGGACTCTTAGTGGTTTTTTCCCTCTTTTTGCTATTTATATTTTCTAATTTTTCTAATAATAAGCATCTTGCTTGTGCCATTAAAAAAAAGGAAAAAAAAGATTTAAAAGTCATTGTCAAGCTTCTTGAAATATCAGTGCAAGCTATGGCACCCATTCACTGATGCTGTTAATAGTAACAAGAGTTTTATTTGAAATGGCACTTATTTTTGGAAGACACAGGACAACTGAGTCACCCATCATATTTTAGGGGAAAGGATGAAACAAGAAACCCCAAAGGAACAGGTGGAGATTTGCTAGGCAGATTTCTTGTCTTGTACTGAAAGCTTTTTGGGTCAAGATAAATGTATGTGTATGAGCTCAGATGGAACTTTCCTGAGCTCCTGATGGGCTGAATTTAGCAGTGAGCTAAGGCTCTGGGTCACTTAGCGAGTCACCTGGCAGAGAACGGCTAGTGTATCTTGGAGCTTTGTATATTTAAAAGCTGTCCAGCAAGCACATCGTGTTCCTAGAGCACCCTCAGGTTGCCTGTTTCCAAGTGGCTCAACAATACCAAATACTTCGCCAAAGCACTATCCATGGCCCAGCTGGTTCTGTGAAGTTCACAGAGCCTAGTTCCTTAAGGAATCACAGCTCAGGGGCAGTCATGCTATGTTAAAACATGCCAGGAACTGAGTTGTATCGTCTGGTTACCGTGTACTTTTAGAAATCAAAGTTCCCCCAAGGGAAGCCCTTTGTGCTTGATTGATCACATATTTATTTCTTGTCGTCTTGTACATCATAAGATGCTGTTATGAGGAGAGGACTGTTTGTGACAGCAGAATTTGGTGGAGGAGAATAATGGATGAATGTAGCTGTTTAACTCTGTGTGCACAGTTTGATCAACAGTGTGTTTAGCACCAAGCATGGGTTGTTTAAGAAGAAAGAGCAGAGGCTTGGGAGACAGATACATCAGATTCTGAATCCAATTTCCGTCATGTATTGTAATATCTTACATATATGATGAATTATTTAACCTTATGCAGCCTCAGTTTATACCTCTCTAAAATAGGTACAAAGTGTATTTCCTCTTAGATTTATTGTGACGATAAAGACACAGAATGCATGTAAGTAACAGCTTGGTAGATAGCAACTGTTCAATATTCCTTTACCTCTGGTCAGTTTCTAGGTTTGTTGCCTACAATTAGCATAGGCCAAGAAGTCATAAACTTAGTTTGTAAAAGGACAGATAGTAAACATTTTAGATTTTTGTGTACTAGAAGGTAAAATTGAGGTTATTATGTACATTATTATATAACAAGGAGAAAATACATCTCTGCCAATTATTATTGATGAAATTAAGAGTCTAATCATAAAAACAAAATAAAATATTTTCTTTTTCTGTGGCTTCTTTTAAAAAATATTTCCTAATATAGACCTACTAATAAAAATAAAGAAATTCTTTCTTAGGAGATAATATTTTACTTAATTAGGGTTCAAAGTTAGTGTTCCCTAACATTAAGTTAATGGCCAGTATTCATCTGTACAAACCACTCCTAACTTTCAGGGAATATAAAAAACAGACAGAGGTCTGAATTTTCTCCTCAGGCTATAGTATGCCAATTCCTCCTACAGATAATTTATTAATAATTCCAATCTCTGCTTGTGTTCTGACCCTAATTATCAGTGATGAGTAAATAATTTGAAATCACAACTGATATATAAACAACTGTTAGAAGGGTACAATCTGGAGAGGAGGCTGAAATAATAATAAATTTAAATAAACACGTTCTTGGAAGCGGACAGAAGGCTTAGTCTGATTTAATCAAATAAATCTTTAAAGAATATCTCCCTTTGTGGCTAAAATCTGGGAAGCAGTGGGAAGAAATTATCAGGCCACGCAAACTGACCACCTACAAAGAGAGCAAGCAGTGAATGGTTATGAAAACAGACGGTTACTCAACTAGATTCTGCTTTTGATCAAGTAAGAAATGGACATGCCTGTTTTCAATGATGGGGTAGTTAAAGCAGGGATTAACATTTGGCACATAAATATTGGAGGGTCTCTTCCTGTTGCCCTTTTGCTGACCTGGATGGGTAGATGCAGTTTTATCTAGTTAAATTCCCACAAATGCACAGGTGAAAACAGGATCATAAGAATATTATGTGACATATTCTTCACACAAAGAGAGCGTATATTAGTAGAAAGTTAATAAGTGGTGAAAATTATCCAATGGAACAGAGAAGATCAGAGTGGGAATTAAGATAAAGCAAGGCAGCACCGTGTTTTGATAACTGAGTTGTAAAGAGAGCAATGTCCAAGTTTCTGACAAAGACCAAGAAGGGACTAAGGTGTACAGAAAGGATCCAGGTAGGAAAGCTCTTACTATTTGTGTGGCAGAAAAGGTTGATTCCATTGTAGCACATAGTTTGAAATTTGATGAAAGCCTTTGGGTATTAACGGTGGCTGCCATGCTGTGGCTACAGATGTTTAGGGCAAGAATTCAAAAATTTGAAGATAGTTGACTTGGGAAAGTCACACTTCCTGTGATTAACTTGTCCTTGGACAAACAGTGAGTTTTGAGGCAGAAATATTTTTAAATGTATTATTTAAACTAAAGAGTAATTTCTAGCCAAAGGGTATTTAGCAAATGAGTTTTAATGGTAGGTTTAAAAATACTTCTTCTCTGAGCTGATGCTAACACATATTTTCTCCATTTGTGTGTCAAGAGAACACAGAGTAAATGAATTTTCTTATATTTTAACTAGCAACAGGAAATAAAATACACAAGTTAGATAGGTATAAATGTCAAAAAGAAAAACTGAAATATACTTCCAAGCAAAATTTATTAGATGTCTACTCAAGAAAAACACATTGACCTCTGCTTGTAAGAATTCAAAGTCAATTACCTGAAATCCAGGTATGAATATTTTTCCTTTTAAAATCAGATACAGAGTAGAAACAGTACTTTTTTTTTAAATATGACAGGCAACAGATATTGAAGTCTTCTCTCATAAATGGCATCAAAGAGAATTATTCATTTATCAGCAAATCTGCATGCAGTTGACTTAATTTCAAACCCCAAACCTTTAAAGTATAAAGCTGATTGTGAACTTGATGGTAATCAAGGTGGTCTACTCAAAAATGCTTCTTTACTTTCTTCCTAATGAAATTCCTCTGTAATCAGTATTTATGTACATTTCAATTTGGCTGCTAAGATCTTTTAAACTCATAAAGTTTTGCATAAATGCTACCTTACAGAATCGCACTATCAAGGGGTGTGATCTGTGAGATAGGTAAAGGGTATTCTGCTGAAAGTGTTTTAGCAAAGTTTAAGTGCAGGATAAAGATCAGATTAGGAAATCCCCCTGCTTTCTCAATGACTAAATAGTCTGTACAAAAAAAGAACAAACATATGTACAAAATTCAAGAGTCTATGTATTGTGAAAAGATCAATCATTGTCCACGGAAGAAATGTCATAAAAAGTTTTGTTTATAAGGTGCTCAAGATCCAAAGATGAATAGTTCTTATGCAAAGTCATAAGAAATACAAAGCTAGTTCTCAGGGTATGTGTAATTCAGGCACTATTAACCCTATTAAATCTTTCAGGTCCAATGTAATTTTGCAAATTTAGGGCAAAAATATTACCTGAATGATTTAACATTGTCTCTAAAAAGTGCCTAATTTATTCCTAGGAAGTATTTTACACATACCAGGAAAATCAGGCTCAACATATTCCTGTTCTCAAATGTAGCCAGGATTCTGGGTTCCACTGAAGAAAAATAATTACTATAGTAAAAATAATTGTATTGATCATAATCCTTGCTAAAACCAGCCTTAATACTTGTGATGCTTCTGAAGTACTCTACTTCTATAAAATAATATGTGGGATTCTTTTACATTTCCATAAAATGTACAACATATCATATGGATTATATGTTCTCATACAATCTCAAATGCGCCTGTGTACACACAGTGAAATCTTACCTACTAATATTGCTTACAGATACTTTCAAGTGTCTATATTAGAATAGTTCTTTGTACCTCTAACACTGCTTTCATTTAAATTTTATCAGATAAATAAAACACTAAGAGCTCATTGTTCATGATGCTGATGATTACATTTTAATATAAAATAGCAATGCAACTTTACAACACAATGTTTTTTTTTTCTTTTAGCCTAGCTAATCCTCTTGTATCCTCATGATAATTACCAAAGGCTCTTATTCACTCACTGTTTGCACTTCTAAAAAGTACAAAAAAAAATTTGCAGGAAAAGACTCCTATTTGAAAACTTACATTCAATCAACAAAATCACACCCATCCAAATTAACTTTCCTACTCTTGCTTTAGATTTTATAGTCACTGTGCATATAACAACATATAAGTGCAGGCAAACAATAGCTGAAGTACAGTTGTCATATAGTGTAAACCAGGACACTAGGCAAACTTGTGAAAGGAAAATAGAATGCCAAGCTAAGAATGTGAAAATACAAACCACAGCATTTAGAAATAAGCAATCTTCTGGTTGCCCCAGGGGAGACCATCTTTCATAAATTTCCAAGTACAAGCATGAGACCAGAGAGTATCCTGGAGACACTTTCTTTTTGGCTTCAATATTTTACCTTTTCTAAGAAAAATGATTTTCTTTCTGATCCCACACATTGACATTTCAAAGTTTAGGGCAGAAAGCAGGAATATACACTTTCACATGAATGTAAGTCTGCCACGTCCCCCCAAGGCTCACAGTGGCAGTTACTCTGCTGGTGGTTTGGTGGTGGCAGGTGGGGATGGTGATGGCGTATTGGAAACTGTAAGGCATGACAACGAGAGGCCTTCAGGGATGTCTCAGGCAAGTTTTATGCAGATGTGTTGCTGAAATGCGGCATAAATAAGGAGGGAGAGTGATTCACAGCCTCTTGACATAGTTTCCGGGGAAAGTACCAAAGAATTTGGTTCTTCTTGAGGTTCCTGAAAATAGAAGCAATAAATAAAAAAGGTGTGACAACAAGGAAATATCAGTTCATATCTGTAGACTTGAGCACTTTCCACCTACAAGGCTTCACTAAGAGATAAAGCCCTGAAGGGTTTTGGAAAGGATGACAGAAAACTCACTTTAAGACAAAAAGAAGAAAAAACAAGCAATTTTAGTCGTGCTGCCTGATGTTTTCATTGCCTCATAAGCCTCAGTGATTGCTTCTGGCACACCAGGCTCGAAAGAAAAGCTCAGCCTCTTCATCTAAGGCGAAAGACCACCCTGTGGGGGAGGTGGGTGGTGGAACTCGTCACCATGCTGCTAAACAAGAGCAAGGAATGAGAAATAAATGTGTCAGGATAACTGGAAAAGTGCAAGAACGAGGGTTGGTTCAGGGCAAGAGGCTTCCTCAACACAGGTGCCACATTAAAGCATTATCTGGGCTCCGACAATACCAGTAGAGCTGTATTATCTCATGCTCAAAGCACTGTCAGAGTCCTTAATAAAATATGGAAAATGTGAACAATTTACAGAGTCACTAAAGAAAGAAAAGATTAGCCACTACTTGTGTTTATGTGGGGGTGGGGGAACAGTTTCAGTCACTGGGCATCATTATAATTACCTTTGCTTTCTAATACCATGATTCCTTGGAGACTTTTTTTGTGAAAGTTGATGCACCAAAAGCTCACTTGGGATTTCTAGCACAGTTAGTGTCAATATGGTCTATCAAATTCCATTTCCCATTAAACTTTAGAATTTACCATCTTCATTTGGTTACCATTATTCCACACTCCTAAACCCCTGCCCCATGAAGGCTAGCCATTTTACTTTTCTTCTGGATGGGAATTATTATAAATAGAATCAGAATCTTGGGGCTGTAAATGTGGCCTTAGTCCTTTCATTTTCTCGGAGATAAAAACTAGCAGAAAATCACACATACTGGAAGCTGTAAATACTAAACAGTAAAAAGGCAATGGTTTGTACATATGTATATGCATTTGGGGATTACACAATGCATATGAATGTAGGAAAGATTCAAAGACATTATGAATTCAACGAAGGCTTGACTATCACAGTGAACCATGCAGGAGAGCAAATGCAAGCAAACTGCAGCCAGATGTGTCTGAAAAGAAATGTACACGTACCTACAAACCATCCATCGTCACATTTTTCCATCACATCAATGACATCACTTTCTCTGAGTTCCAGCTCATCTTCATTCCTAGGAGTATAGTTATACAGAGCCTGAAACCTTAAACAGGACAAGCACGTTTTAATTTTTTTTTTTTTTTACATCTTTGTGAAATCGAACATAGTGCAATATTCATTTTATTTTTAACATTTCTATTCTTGTTAGCATTTTAAGTAGTGTAAATCTTTGGCAAGCATGTAAAGTAATTAGAAAAATTTAGGTCTTTTTATGGGAATGATACTACCCAAATAACATTTCGAAACTCTCAATGAAGAACATTCATGGAAGATTATAATATTCATGAACTGGATGAAAATATGTTAACATTTATAGGTCAGACCTACATTTTAATGTTCAAGTTATCTAAAGTTGATTATTTAAATACTACATAACAATGCAGAATACAAAAATAAATGATGTTTGTATTATTCAGCTATAATAAAAACAAGAAGGAATCATAGTATTTTTTTTTTTTTTTTTGGTATCAGGGGTTGAACCTAGGGGCACTTAACCACTCAGCCACATCTCCAGCCCTTTTTTGTATTTTATTGAGAGACAGAGTCTCACTGAGTTGTCTAGAGCCTTAAGTTGCTGAGATTGACTTTGACTAGTGATCCTCCCACCTCAGCCTCCTGAACCGCTGGGATTACAGGTATGTGCCACTGAGCCTGGCTGGAATCATAGTTTTAACAGTCATAATCATTAATAACTGATGCTTTCAAATCGAATTTTTAAATGATTCTAATTGAGATTCACAAAATGTTTCAGATGCACATCTTCTAAATCACCATGTAGGAATTACTTTAAAAGAGAAGGTTATTTTTTTTTCATCAGGAGATCTCCTTAAAGCAGATTAATTTTATTTACAATCAGTGCATTCTGAGGATTTAAAATTTGCAAGTCACCTATGAAGTTGAGTGGATGTAGTCTATGCTCGGTTATTACTGAGTCAATCTTAAATATTAGATTATGGACATAAATTTCTTTTTAAAATGGCTCTGGGGCTGGGGATATAGCTCAGTTGGTAGAGTGCTTGCTTGCCTTGCATGCACAAGGCCCTGGGTTCAATCCCCAGACAACCACCAAAAAAAAAAATGGTTCTGGAGACATTGTGTTGAATTTAAAATTTTCTTTGGAAGAATTACTAATAGAATGCTATCATTTTTTTTCTCCGCCTGAATTCTTTGAAGAGATACATTATGGTGACATTTGATTAGTAACAAATTCAGACATTGAATTTGTGGTAACAAATAGAATATATTTTAATGACTATTAGAATGGACTGGTATTTTGGAAAGTGAAGACAAAAATTATAATAGCTGAGAAGGTCAGGAATAATTTGTTTTGCAGTAAACATAAAAACTTATTCTTAATATTACTAAATATTACCAGCACTGTGAGGGGGATTTTTTTAAAAAAAATTGGTGAATTTGATTCTGTTGCTCTTTGTAACCATTATATAATTCTACTATTTTTGTAAGAAAATAAAAACAACATTCTAGGGTATTTTGGAGTTCTTTCAACCACTTTGAAAAAGTTGGTAAGAATGAGTTCTGATCAGGAACATTAATGATTTATTTCTAATTGCTTTATTCGGTCAGAAAATCATGTTTTGGTAGAATAAACTATTCCATTGCTTGAACTCAAATATTGAGTCAAAAGTAAGGAACACTGATCCACTGGTTTTCCTCTCTTTTCGTGAACTTTTTCAGCTGAGTGGATATGGATAAAGTTGGCTTCAGGGAACTCTAGGAAAGAGCCACTAAGATACAGTGTTTAACAGCCTCTCTTAAAAAACCCTGTCCTGTACCAAAGCCTGAAATTCCAATAACAGAGATTTCTTTCTTTATTGATACCTTGTCCTTCTAGCAAACTTATTTCAGCCACTTATGTTCTTTTGAGAATAGTCTTCTGGGTCTTTTGTTGTGGGAGGATTCTGATGGTGGCCCAAGTAAAGAAAGGTAGGCAGGTTCCCAGAGCAGGGGTGGTAAAAACTGCCAGGTGTTAACGGAAACAAATCATTCGGATGTTTGTGTGAGGCTAGCCTTGAAAGGAATAGTCAAATTATTTTGTTGTATGTATTGACTAGGTTTTGAGGCTGGCAAGGTGAAGGAATGCTACCTTTTGTATATTCATGGGGGATATTGATTTCAACATGGCGTCTTTTCCAGTTTCACATTGGAGGGAAACAGTCATTTCCAGGCTGCTATTTTAATAGGTATGTATTGCACCCCTCACTTTGGGAAAACTGATTCTGTGATTGAGCTTCTCAGGCCTCTTTAGCCTTTACCAAGGCACATCTCCAACCACTTATGGAGACAGGCCTATTTAAGGCCACAATCCCCAGCTGCTTGAAGAATCTCAAGGTCCCCAAAGCTCACAGACCAAAATTGGCAAGAAGTCCTACTTCATTTTTTGAATGATAAAAGCCAGCATGCTTGTCAAAATTTACTTACCATTCTGGTTTAATTAGACCACACACACACAAAAAAGAAATTTTATGGAAACATAAACAAACCTTCCGGAAATCCTCCTACCTCTGCTGGCTTTCAAAATCAGTATTGCATGACAGGAAATGCACTAATTATGATTTAAAATGCTGTTTTGAAAGATGTATTGGTGAAATGAATGATGGTGGTGGGGTCAGAATGCCTCAGAAATAAATTTGTCTTTATATAGGAAATGCTGAGCCAAACTAGAAACTCTCTGCACAATTTTCTATAACATATTCACCAAAACTGAATTGTAGTGATATAACATTATATTCCCACTTTTGCTCCAAAACCTAATTTTTAAATGAAGGACATGAAGCAATACCCCAATGAATCTGCAATCAAAATAGAAATTTAATAAAAAATGTTTTATAAATGTCCAAAGCAGGACTTGGAAAATGTGTCTTCTCCCACATGTGGGGTCTCTGGTTTCTTAATAGCCAAACGACCACAGTTGTCTATGACATAAAACAGTGTAACAGAAGATACTTAGTCATTCATCAACTCCTTAAAAGCTGTTTAAAAGAACATGTTGGTAATGCTATAAACCTAGACATCCCTGGAGTCTATATTTTAAATTTTTATTTATTTATTTTTTGTGATGGGATCCTATCACTGTTTGCATCAATAAGAGAAGGAAAAGAAACTTCAGAATCACAAATTATATTTGAAGTTTCCCAGTTAAATTCAAATGATTATTTGTGGTATGGAATTTCCTTCAACTAAAACACCTTTCTGTCTGTACTCTGTGAGAGCCAGTCTCTGTGGGAGCTGGGCTCTAAAGAGGATGCTTTTAGTAAGTTTCAGGTCTAGGATCTACGAGGAGCAAGGGCTTGGTGGTGCTCAAGACTCAGGCCGCACAGCAGGTCCTGCCCATGAGGAGGAGCCTTGTCAGCCTGCTCTGTACAAGGTGAGCAGAGCTGGGGAAGAAGGCTCACTCTGTAGGCCCAGAACTGCTGCTTCCACGGATCTTGCTCCTGACTCAGAACAGGCAGGAACCAGTAAGAGTGGATGACCTCTCTCATGGGTGAAATGGGGAAGAAAAAGCTACACAAGAGAGATTCTTAAAGGCAATGTGTAATACCTTCAGGATGAATTAGCTTCTGTATCAAAGAGAGGGAATTTGAAAGGCATATTCCTGGTGCTGGGGAAGTAATACCTTCTAGCTGAATGACAGTGAGTGTTTTGTTTTAATACTGCCATTTTCAAAAGACACTTCTAAGCATGTAACTTCGGAATGATGGTATTAAGGTAGACTTTAAGTCTACTTTCAATCAAGCAGGTGGAAAAACAATATTAGGACATTTTGCATGTGTCTTTAAAACTGTAGTGACTAGTTACATAACCAGCAGGCAGAGGAAGAGACAAATTTATAAATCTTGGGAATCACTGCAACGTTGGAAGGTTTTCTTAGTGCATAAATGAAAACCTTCTCTGTTTTCTTTTAAGGGTTGCTTTTGATCTCTGTCATAAAAGATGGAGACCACTGCAATTACCCCTAAGTTAAAAGATCTCATGGAAGTTACTTTGATCTCTTCCACTTGCAAAGATGTGCCATCCTCTGTTTTGGTACATCAATAATCTATATTGTGGATCAAGGTTAGTCTTGAATTTAGAAGATAAGAAGAATACTTACGGTTCCCCCCCACCTTGAATGTTTTCATGAGTAAACACAGGACGCTGTGGCTGAAATGAAATGATTTTCAATGTAATCAATGTTTAAACTGGTACTAATTAAAAGATAATTTGGGTAATGGCATGGTACTTTTCTTGACATTTAATATTTCCTGTTGTAAAAAACCAAGAGGAAGAAAAACAACCACCAAATAAAGGGTTTCTGCAGGATTTATAATTAAAATATTTTGAAGGGTGCTTTAAATTAAATCAAAATAACCATGGTTCAAATGTTTTGAACACATTCACAATCTTGTCTGCTCAAGCTTTAAGAATTCAGGGTTTAGTCCCATTGATTTTTCAAAGGTCAGGAATATGGAAAGAACGTGGACACCAAACCACTAGAATAGGCAGTATGGACACCTTCACTCAATCTTATTCTCCAGCGTTTTCTCAAACAAGCAGAAAGTAAGCCACAGTTAGCTTAACAGCAGAATATCCACATTCACTCTGTAAACTTTTCCTTCACAGACAACATTTTCACATACAGTACAGGTGACATCCCATGCTACATTTGAAGTAACATTCTCTGCTCTCAATGTGGAGAAGGCACATGCATTTTTAAAATGAGAAACAGAGAACTTTTAATAGAATGCAACAAACAATATCCAGGTAACATGTAACATTTTTACCTTGGAAGAGAAATATTGGTAGAAATTCCCAGTGCACTGAACTCTCAAAAGAGTTTCCTTGCTTTTTAAACTAAGCATCAAGACCAGTATCTGTAATAGATACTTATAATATTGGAAATGACAAGCCTTAGCATCCTATATAGCCACATAATTACTTCATTGAACGAAAGTTAATACATTTGTCGAATATGTCAAATTTGTGTAATTGACTACCTAAGTGTTACCTTTTAGGGAGAGAAATGCATACAACTCATTCATAACACGTTTCAAAAGTATTTTCTTCTAAAGGACAGTTACATGGTGAAATAACAAAATAAGAGTTTGCATGGCAGTGACTCTTTGATAATTACTGAATTAATTGTTAGATCCATGTCCTTAGACATCAGGACCAGTTCTCAGGTTACCATAGTTACGAATAGATTGTTGATAGGCTGAAAAGTTTTTCCTGCAGATTGTCTATGGAAATACCACTGGCCCAGGCTTGGATGGGGAAATCTGGGATTCCCTGTACTCGATGATCAGTCCCCTTCCTAAATTCTTTATCCAACCATTTCCCATCCATGCTATCTGGGATAGACTACTAAAATGTCAATTTCTGAATCCATTCACTTATCGCTTCTCGGCCTTTTGGCTAAGATCAAGTGAATCCATTCACTTAAAGCTATTACCAATAGTATTTCACTCAACAGTCCATGCACATAATAACTTAAAATTAAAGTGTGGGTAAGATTACATACATGTGGATGGCTTAAGGCCTTAAAAGAATTTATTCACATAAACCAATATAAAATTGTTAACAGTGTATCTATTATTAAAATGATAAAACATTATTTTAAGAATGATTAAGATTAAACCATTTCCAGCCATTTTTGATGGTTTAAAATATTAAATCAATTTAAAGTATAAAGAGGCAACTGTAAGTCATCCATAAACCTATATGTTACATTTCTTCAGGTTCTCTTTTAATTCAACAAAACTTTATATATGTAAAATATCTTGCATGCTGAAGTAAGAGCTGTGTATATTGTCACTAATACTATGTAATAATTCCAAGTCTTCTTTTCTGTTTTCTTTTTCTTTTTCAATGACTGCAGAATAATGTTCCCTCACATATGTATCTATATACTATATTTTTAACCATTTATTTTTGAAGTTGATTGGCCTAATCCTTTTTTATTTTTGCTATTATAAATAACAATGTTATTAACATTATATTCAAAAGCTATTTTTTTCTTTTAAATTATTTTTTAGAATACATTCACAGGAATAAAATTTCCAGTCAAATTACTATTTATTACTATGTATTAAGGCTACATGATTTTGAAAATGTCACATTAATCACTCAAAAGTATTGTGTATATAAAAGAGTCTTTAACAGAGTCTAATTTGCTATCTTTCAAATAACAACCATGATAGCGACTATTCTTTCAAAAAATTTTCATAGCACCATACGTAGTGTATGACAAAGAAAAGTTATAGATAAAAATATTATTTGTTCTTAAGAGAAAACGTTTTGTAAAATATGTTTCATTATGCTCTAATGATGGCCTGCCTATTTCCACATAGTTAAATCATCCTAATATGTTTAAATTGAGTAAAAGTTGTAACTTATAAATGCATTCAGTGTTTGGTGAAAGTGGTTGATTTAATATCATTAAAATGGGAATGAAATAAAAATTAAAATAAAAATTAAAAATGAAGTTATATATTAAAATAAAAACTCTACTTTCAAAGTTGGTATATCTCCATCACTATAATTCTACCAGTTCTATTTTTTAATTCAACCTGCTTCTTAAATCATTTACGTGAACTATTCTTTTGATGATTGGATTGGAAGAATTGGGCTGTTGCTGTGTGTGGGTCCCTTAGTTCTGCAGGCCTCAGCATGTCAAGAGCTTGTGTTTCTGGCTGTGTCTGTCAGTAATGTCCTTGCTCTTGACCCTGTTTCCCAATATGTCTTTTCTTTTCCTTCACATCCTTCAAAACTTGTCTCTGCCTGCTGCCCTTTCTATACTGTTTATATTCACAGGCTAGAATTTCTCACAGCCTTAATTAACAGAGAAATTGTGAATCTCTCATAAAACTTTGCAAAACTTCCTTTAAGAAGACTCACCCCATGTTAATGGATAACTAGGAACTCGTTTGGAGGAAAGGTAACTAATTACCGCTTTTGAATTAATTAATTAATTTGTGTATGTGTATTGCTGGGGATCAAATTCAGGGCCTTGGGCATGCCAGTCAAGTGGTCTGTCATTGAACTGCATCCCCAGCCTATGAATTAATTTATTTCAAAGGCATTTGACCAATAAGCAGTGGCGTAAGAAGTGTTAGTGGTTGTTTATGAGTAGTTATTTATGAGGGCACATTTGTGTCTGTTTTGGACATTGACTACTTACTCTATGACCTTGGGGATTCATTTCAGCTTTCTTATCTCTAAAGTCAAGGAGTTGGATGAGATGAAAATTAATCTTGCTCCACTTGGGGAACTCATAAAGACATCCACATTTCCTCGGCTGTGTAAAGGGGCCTCTCATCAATCTTAGACATTTAATTGTCAGAGAGCCCTGACAAGTGACATTTACTGGTTGATTATCACTTGTCTTAGTCACATAAAAACAATAATGGTAATAATTCAGCTTTGTTTTCAGACAAATAAACCAAAACCCAACGCTATTAGATAATTTCTTAATGTGACAAATAGATTAGAAAACAAAGTGGGATGATAAATTTTACTAACCCTCTTTATTGTATGAAATATTACTAAGATAGGATAGGTGGCTCAACTTGGTTAATCAACATCTTTATTTTGTCCCTAAGATAGGTGTTTATGTTTTGTAAAGATATTCAAGCAAATTATCTCAGGAGACCATCTTCTGCTCAGTGTGCATGTACCCTAGAATTGGTGCCATATCTGCCCTTGATTGCCACCTAATGGTGAGTAGGGACAGCAACACACTAAAAGTTGTTTTTGCCTTTGGTCAGCTCTCACCAAATTCCTTCAGCCTGGATTAATTTTGAAAGGATATTTTAAAGACCACAGAATGATGTGGAATGAACAATCACCTGTTTTCCTAACCATGTTCTTCCCTTCCCACATTTTACATTCTTGAGAAGGAATCACTTGTCAGCCACCGATGTTTTTGGTCTGTGTTCATTTCTATTTTAACTATCTGCCCAGGCATTTCTATTACTCATAACTGCTTAACTGGGCTGAGATAAATATAGAAGAATATATATTTGTGACATTCTGAGAGGCTTACATGAACTGTGAGCTCAAGAAGATGGTTTTCAAGTTAACACATTACAGTCACTGCTCTGGAAAATTTGAGCAAGAATTGAATTGTATCATGCCTATATTTCCTTGATGAATCTTAAAAGTAGAATAAAATTTATAAAATTCAGTGCAGCACCGTGCTATTTTTATGGTACCATAAGTATTTAATTTCCCCCTTATCAATGTAACAATCTTTTTTTTTTCTTTTAGTATAGTTATTTATTTATTTTGGTTGCTGAATAGTTATTTATTTATTTTTTAATGCTGTCAAAGATGAAAGACAGGTTTTTAACACATGTTAACTTTCAAAGCCAGGATCAACCACAAACCACTGCTCATAAAGAAACTGGTTTGACCTATCCTAGATTCTCTGGCATCAGAAGAAGATATACTTTCCCTTCTCATGTGAGATATAGTCTGTCTGAAAGCCAATCTATTTATGCTTCTGCAAAGGTATCCCTGGAGGATTCACTATATCTTTTATGACATCATTGTGAAAATAGTATGAATTGTTACTTTAAATATTAATGTTGAAAAATCTTGAAAGCATGATAAATTGTTCTAAAGTTTTTAAGTCAAGTTTTCCCCAGAAAATGTTAATAGTAGTGTTTATCAAGCACAAATGGCTGACAATCTCCTAATAACAATACCAAGTTTATGTTTATAGGCTTATTTTTCTTTCTTAAATTATGAAAGTAAACATAACTTTGCACAAGTGGAAAGAAAATAGAATATTTATGGTCCACACAAATGTGTAACCTAATTTGCAGTGACCCAAAGCATACCAGTTCATTGACCCATGGGGATTTATGATGAGCTCTATCAATTTTGGAAAAAACTTCCCTCTGTGTGTGTGTGTGTGTGTGTGTGTGTGTGTATGTTGGCTCTGGAAAGCCATTTAAAGATGTTTAAGAATCTCTACAAATTGACATTCCTCTCTCTCTATGGCAACAGAAGATTGTTTTGGCAACAAAACAAGGTCTTACTATGCAAAGCAAAAAAAAAAGCACAAAATGGCATAAACACAGAACAGTATCTATATTTTAAAAAATGGAAAAGGAAAACTTGAAATGAAGCCTTCGGGAACTTGAAATGCAGAGCCACAACTTTGTAATTGGCTAGTGAAACTCAACCAGGGCCTGTTGAAATAGCAATGGTAAAAGGAATCCTGACGTATGCACAGATGAGAATCCCCAAACATCTTGGCTGCGTTCCCCAGAAGCGACAGTTCCATTTAGAATCCATTCATTCTAAAGTGCTGCAGATGGTATAGAACTAAGCAGCTAAAGGGACAGTAATTGGACCTTTAAGTTTGATCAAAGCTGTCAAAAAATTGGGAGTACATGGACTCCAGAGAGCAATATTGGAGATAAAAGGAGCATTGAGTGAATGTAGCACTTGTCACTGGAGCAACAAAACATTTGGAAAGGCAGCTATGTTCACCCCTACACCACCAACACAAACAACACATTCTGACACAAGGATCGTGAATTAAAATAAATCTGAACAAATTGACATAGAAGCCGACATCCCTGAAAGCATGTGAGTTCAATATATGATTGGCAGCAGTTTGGGTTTTGCACCATACACAGTGACTAGAAAGCAGCAATTTAGTCCAGAAACATGAGACAGATGTAGAAAACCGCACACACTCCTGCCCTTATTTGTATTGTGGGAAACTGATCATGTCTTTTTTGGATTTTGGGAAACTTGATACACACACCAGGGAAGGCCATGACCCCAAGTCTTAGATCAGGATTTTCCTGTTGATATGATTTCACTGGTCATCATCAGCTGGTAACTTCCTCTCAAGGGTCTCTCTTCAGCCCTACTTCACTGTCAGATCATAGCTAGGACAACTGTGGAAGAGCCAGCCCACTGAAAGGGACAGTGGCCAGGATGGCTGTCACAAGGTGGGTGCGATCTGACCCTACCCTGTGGGAACTGCTGCCAGGTGAGCTGCAGGATCTCTTAGACATCACTGGGCTACGAGGAGGTTTACCCAGGACAAATATCTCGCTTTTTAAATCAGCCTGGAAAAGCCATAAGAAGTTAGTTAGTTCTCATCTTCATGATGCAGTCTCAGGAGGAGTTCTCCTATCTTGGTCTTCCCATGCACACCCAGCATGCCAAACTCCTGAATAACAGCAGAGCAGGAAGGGTTAAGAGTCTGCAGACAGCTGTTCTGAGGGCTCCACACAGTGTCTACACTCAGGATCAGAAGCTGCATTGATATGGGGCTCATAGGCACAGCAGAAAAAGAATTAGAGAGAGAAGCTGGCATGGAGAAGGTATTTGAAAGCAAAGTACATGGCTATGAATACAAAGTAAAAATTATCTTTTTTTTTTTTTTTTTTTTGTCCTGGGGATTGAACTCAGGGGCACTCAACCACTGAGGCACATCCCAGCCCTATTTTGTATTTTATTTAGAGACGGGGTTGCACTGAGTTGCTTAGCACCTCACTATTGCTGAGGGTGGCTTTGAACTCATGAGCTTCCTGCCTCAGCTTATCTTTTTAACAGAGTACTTAACTACTGGGTTAAAAATACCCTCAAATCTGACCTGTTTTCTTTGTGCTTATTGAACAGATACAAAGTGAGATGGAAACTCATCAGATTTCTTGGAAACTGTCAAGAGAAAAAAATTTCTAATAGCATGTATAAGAAGAGATGTTTTTTAATGGTGAAATATAATTAAATACTAAATATTGCCCTAACTAAAGCTTGATTGTTTTAGCATTTTTTTTCAAAGTAAGATCTTCACTGTGACAGTAAATAAGCCAGTCATGTGTGGGAGTAGATTTTACGAGGGGGCAGGATCTAGTAATATAGGGTCTGGCATTTGATTTAGCTTAAAAGACCTTTAGTAGAACTAAAAGACTTTTAAATAAAACGTGGTTTTCTCATTTAGGGGAAATTTAACAATAACTATTTATAATTGTCCTCAAATCAATAGTTTCTTGGGATGAAATGAGCTTGGCAGGTTTGCTTAAGGGTGGTAGCAGGAGTGTCTGATGTTCTCTGATATCCGTTTTCTTCTTCGCCTTCAGTAGTGGGACCCAGGATGTTGGGCAAGTTCATGGCCATTCTGAGTAAAGATTACATTTCCTAACCTTCTTTGTACTCAGATGTATTTGTATGATAAGTTCTGAAAGGCGCAATACAGGTAATTTCTGGGTATTTCCTGGGTTTTCTGGTGACTGTAAAGCCACCATTCCAATCTGGAACATTCTATGTTTATGTCAGAAATGTATGTTTGCCAGGATTAAGCTAAAAGTATTTTGAGTTTTCTGGGACTGCAGGAATTTTGATTTTGATGAATACCGTGGTTCTATAATATCAATGCTCACAGAGGGGGGAAAAACTGATGTGGACAGTTAACAACTAAAAAGATCAGTTGAACATAGAATTGGAGCCAAATTTCATATTGGAAACTGCTCAAGGGGCTCAGATTGGATGGGGCTGCTTTAGGATGATGACGTCCCTGTGGGACCATAAGAAATGAGTTTCTTAGAAGAAACCCAAGAAAAAACTGTTCTCTATCTTCATTAAGTGCTTTCATTGCAATTTGAATCCACATTCTATCAATCTCTTCTACAAAATATTCTCTAGGATGTAATGAAAAGTACATCTCAGAGAGGATTGAATTTTACAGTAATTTTTATTATAAAAACTAATTAATTTGAAAACATACTGAAAAAACTAGGGGAAAATCTTGGATTTGGATTATTTATATATCAAATTTACAAGTTGTTTATCTTTCAACATTCTATAATCCATAAAGTGGTAGTCAATTTTACTTTTATGGAAGATTATGGATTGCACATGACAGATTTTTCATGGCCCGAGAATATAATTTTAAAGAATAAAACGACATTGAATTAACATAGGCTGAACAATGGCTGATAGGGGTTGATAAAAATGTTATTGCAATAATTTCATGCATTCTCTGCTGTACTTATTAATATTATTAAAATGGTCTTTTCTCTTTGATTTCAGTGCTAGGTTTCTTTCTTTGCAATGAGTATAAAAATTCAGAGTTGATTCAATTTGTATTTATATTTACTCAGCATGAATAACTTCAGCCAACTTATATTCTTTCTATGAGTAGGAAAATAGATTTATAAGGTTTTTTAAAAAAAACTCAATGGGAGATTAAATATCAAGATTTGCTCCCCAATGTAAGATAAAATCTTATAGAAAAAACATTTACATTTTCTCTGGAGTTAGTTATTTTATATAGTTATTAAAGTATTCTTTTGATATCTCTATTCTCTCATATCATTCTATAAGCATCTGGGACCTGAAGAATTTATGAGATGGACTAGGTTCTTGCAGGAGAATAAAACTTTCTAAATTTTAGTTTTGTCCTTGATGCTATAAGGTTGAGTCCTCTGTCTGGTCTCTAAGTTGGAGAACTCAGATTCTAAGGTTACTCTTTCACTTACTGATAAAGCTTAAAGGCCTGATGAATTAGTACTAAAAGGCAAGTATTAAATACACTGGCTTTAAAATTAAAACCACAGAAAGCAAGGGAAATAAATTCTTAGCCTTAGACATTATATAAAGTGGCATTATAGTGCTTAATTTTTTTTTCTAATTATTTTCTGCCAGTAACGGTAAAATCTCTAAGAACAAAGAGCAAATAGTCTTTTAAGTATTTCAGTTTTCAAAAGTTCCTTCCGCACCTAAGTGAATTCACATAAATGGACTGTTCTGGTGGAGGGATGTGATAACATAGATGTTGAAGATTGTATAAATGGCACTGTTCAGGTGTTGGAGTTCCCTAACATAAAAACTTGGCTCTACCAAAGTTTTAACTTTCATCTGCAGAGACCCCCATTTCATGTTCAAAAGACTAAATATGAGGATGAGTTCTAATTTGAAATCTGTCACCTTTGCCAAAAGGGAAATATTTCAGGATCTTTCTGAGCATAGAAGCAAATCTTTTCTGTGATGGACTGATTTCGTGTTGTGATGATCATTATCTCTTTCCAAGGCCAGTCATTAATTTTGTTAAAAAATTTTAAAAATATGATCTTAAGGAAGAGTTCAATACCAACAGAGTTGCCAGCCTGCAGGGGTCAGAGATGGATGCTTTGTCAGCTGCAACAGTAGAATCATCCTACCTACATCCCCATTTACTCCACCTTTGTGAAAGGTCTCGGCTCAAGACAGTCGATGACAAAACACCATTCTGCTCTTAGGCTCTGCTGTTCCTGCTGATGGGTGGGAGGGAAATGATGGGAGGTAATGAATTTACTAGGAAGTGGGAGAGAATAACAGGCACAAAGCTTACACCTTTGCATGGGATGGTTCTCAAGCTGACTCCCAATAAAAAAATCTAATGATTGTTTTTTATGATGATATAAATTTTAGTTTGTTTTTCTGTTCAACCTGGGTCTAGTTACTATGAAGATATAACTTTTAAATTTTTGAACAGAGGCCATGCTATCATGTTAAAAGTTAGCAATCAGTACTTATATAACATTTTAGAGCTTGTAAGATGCCACAGATTCTAAATGCATACATCTACTTGAGTTCATTTAAAAACATGCAGTAAGCCACACTCAAGACTCAAGATGCAGTTACCTTTAATTTTGGTGAACTTATTTCCTGTTGATAAGAATATTTAGGGAGGAGAGGAGAGTAGGGCTGGGTAGGCTGAGAAAGTGTAGAGACCAGGTCAGAAACAGAGGCCAAGGGAGAATGGAATGAAGGGGAGGAAGGCAGATGGCTGGGAAAAGGTGTAGATGCTCCATCTCCCGAAGAAAATGAAGGTGGCTTAAAGATTGAGGAAAAACAAGACGTGATTATTCACATATCCAGAATGAGGCTGCAAAGTCTTTAAAGAATATTTTCCAAACTGAAATTAATTTTAAAGTTATCCTGGGAAGTGATATTTATGATAAATTCTTGCTTTGTGCTTTTTCTTTTGAATTTGATTCAAAAGTCCCAATGGGTATAATTGGTTTAAATTGGGGGTGAGGAGATAACGTATGTATTCTACCATTTCATGTTTATTTGAAAGCTTCTACTACATGTGAAGACAAAAACTTATCTACGACCCTGTAATGACCCTTTGTAACTTGCTTGGAGAGTAGGTCACAAACTCTAAGTATCACTTTGTTATGAAACAAGGGAAGTGATGATCTCTCTGTGTGATGTGAACTGGCTACTGGGCTCCCCCCATAAGGCATATGCCAAGCCTGGTGTACTGTTTGCAGCAGGCAGATAGCCTGTGAATTGAGCCACTTACCTAAAAACATCTTAATACTGATTATATTGAAGGGAAAATTAGTTATTAAGTAGCTCCCTTAGAAACATGTTTAATTTAGTGAATTCTCTCTGTGATTGATGAAGTAGTGTGTCTGTTTTATTCAAAGGTAAGCATGGCAGAGTTTTTATTTTGGAAATAGAGGAATCATGAAAAAAATGATTGGCATAGAAGCATATTATGAACCTTTCTTTTTATTTTATAGTTTCAGTACTTGCAAGTAATTATACTTTATTTTTTACTAGCAGAATACACATTTAATTTATTTTTAAAAAAGAGAGAAAAGTGTACACATGAATGTTTTAGGGAATTTTCTCTCTTTGTGATTAACGCTGTTGGTTGATATCCTTTGTTTGTATGAAGAAGTTGCGGAACATAATTCTTAAGTAGTTACCAACTTGAAGACAACGACCTCTCCAGAAAAGTAAAAAAATGATGGAAGGACTATTTGTCTTTTTATTTATTTTATATTATTATAAAATATAAAGTTATATTTTATGTTATTTTACTTTTTTGCAAAGTGCCATCCTATGAGAGATGTGGTCTACTGTTCTTTCATCTTGGAATTGGGATGATCTGTCTTTGCATTCGCTTTCTCATCTATATAGTGCAGATAATAATATTTCCCATCTCACTGGGTTTCAAAAATTAAAGATGTAGAATGTTTAGAAAACTGTCGGACAGTAAGAGCTTCAACATTAGCTATTGTTATTAAACTTGGAAAATTATAAAAGTTACATATTACAAAGACTTTTTTAAAATATGTATTTTTTAGTTGTAGTTGGACAATACCTTTATTTTTATTTATTTATTTTTATGTGGTGCTGAGGATTGAACCCAGGGTCCCCTATGTGCGAGGCAAGTACTCTACCGCTGAGCCACAACCCCAGCCCCTAAAAAGACTTTTAAAATGTGAATTTATACTCATAAAGAAATAATCTGGTGCTGGAATTATATATTTGCACCATTTTAGTAAAATATGGAGTGTTTTCATTCATTCTTCCACCCTGACTCACACAGTGCTTGTTCTCTTTGTAATGAAACCTGTTGAGGCAGTATCAGTAGGTATTTACTAATGTAATTAACTATCCTAGCTCAGTGCAGTAAGCCTGGTTAGTTGTTGGGTTGTTAGGCAAAGTTAAATACCTCATGACTGGATTTTGTTGCTTTGCTGTCTTCCTTAGAGATCCTAGGATCTGTGGGGATGCCTACTGGATATTTTAAGCAGCCAAGTTTCTCCTTCTCTTCCTCCTCTTCAATGTGCAGCTCTGGTGTCACCTCTGTGCCATCATGGCCACACCACAAGACACCTTGTTCTTGAGATTCTGTTGGCCACCTCTGGATGCCTGACACAACCCCCTCACAGATTTCCTCATCTTCCTCTCCAATGACAGGGAGGGTTTCAGGCAAGGAACCCACATTGGTACATGCAGAGGACACAAATTTATCACCCAGTACTTCAAGAACCCTTTCAGGGTCTGAAAAGCCTCTTTTCATTTTCTTCCGATCTGCAAACTTGTCTCCAGTGGTCTTTATGGGATCCTGAAGTGGCATTGTACTGTAAGGCTGGGCTGCAACTGGGGTCACGTTCAAGTGGGAGAAAGGTGACAGAGAGTGACGTGAGTCAGCAGCTAGGGATGCTGAAGGCAATGGAAGGAGGACAGGAGGCTCCTCCTTAATTTCAAGGATGATCTCCTCCAGGCCATTTGGTTTGGCTTGGTCACCTGGTAAGGTTAGAGCGCTAAACTTTTCTAATTCATCCAAGAAGTTGTCCAGAAAAGAAGATGGTGTTGGGGACAAAGAGTTTGCTAGTGGACACCCCTCTGTCGGGGACAACCACTCCTGGCCATTTCTCTGGAAGGCTCCTTTGTCTGAGCCAGGTGAAGCTTTGTGCATGGAAGGAAGGGCTGGTTCGCTGGAAGCCAACTTAGAAATGAGCAGGGATTATAAAGTTAAAAAAAATAGGCAAATAAAATAATAATAATGAGTAAGAACATAGAGACAGAGAAATGCAGTAAAGGTATGGTAATGAATATAAAAATTAGTCTATGTTGTAACATGGACATGGATTTAAGATATTTGGAATATACCTAGATTAGAAGAAATTGTCTTGAAATTTAAATACATACAATCCATTTATGCTAACTTAAGAAAGCAACTTGAACAATAAAACACTACTAGTTTTGGAAAAGATTGTGTTACATGAGAAGATAAAGTGGTCATAGAGAGTATGAGGACAGACATCAAAACCTTTAAGAGATTTAATTTAATAGTGTACTTCATTTAGATGATATTCAGTCTTTTAAACTGTGATTCAAAGTTATTGTGGAAAATGTTAATGTAAAATGAGAACCAACAGCTAAGGGGTTTTTTGTGTGTTTTATTCCTTAAGTTTATCTACTGTTCTTGCTTCCTTAGGCATTGCCCAATCTTTTGAACTCTCAAGACTTCCTTACTCATGTTTTCAAGGTCATTATGATACATCACATGAAGTATTATGGACCATTATACATGAACATATTTCTAAATGAATAAGTTCCAAAAATACGTTTCAAGAACAGAAACCCATAACCAGAATAAATTGAATTCATATAACTACTGCTTCAAATTTAAAAAAATATCCAAAGTAACTGTTTACACAGAAAAGAAGAAGATGCTAATGGAATAAACTTCTGCTTGTCTCCTATTCTGCCTCCGAGGCTTGACATTTTATATAAGCCCAAGGGAGTATAATTTATGAAGCTTAATCTTAATGTATATATATCTTAATATTACTGATGTATTTTGGATATTTAAACAAAATGGTAAATTTGAATTTTTGTGCAAGTTCATGAAAAATAGTTCTAGAAGTTCTTGCTTAGCAATGTCTCATACATTGATCTATCTGAGATGGACAAGAAAACGTGCTATATGCTATACATATAAAAGCTTTGAGAGATTCTGATGCTTTAGTGCTTTCCAAGTAGATGACTTGTTTGGAAAAAAAATTTCAAGAAAGATTCTGGAGATGCACTTTCTAGTCGATTGTTCAGGATAATACTTCACACATGCAGCAAGGACTCTAGGACCTTAGGCCTTAGTATGTGTAAGTACACATCAAACTCCCACCTAACTTTTGATTTCTGTGGCTTATAATAGGAATGGGTCATTAGATGAATTTATTTAGTTTTTCTTTAAAAAAAAAAAGAAATATGATGTCGTTTCATCAAGGAGTACCAAAAATGGCACAAAGTCTCATAAAACTCATCTGAGCATGTTATTACAGGGTACTCTAAGCTGCTTAGCACTTGATATAAAGTGAGCCTGTACATGTGAACTGTGTGGAAATACATTCCTGTTAAGCCCTGTAGGTGTTGAATTTTAAGTGCTCTACTACTGAACTACACCCCCAACCCACAGATGCTGAATTTTCAACAACATATAAATTACCTAAGTCTTATTTGAGAGTCTATAGAAGTTCATTTATTGTTTAGAGTTCTATTTTATGGTCTTTAGTATATATAACAAAAGTTTTTAATAATTAGATTTTGAAAGTCTTTGAAACTCACAATAATTCAAGATAACTACTTCTGACTCTCTTTTATGGATAGGATTATTATTTGGGTGAGAAAGAAGGATCTTTAAATTCCTTATCATCATTACTATCATTATACTACATTACACCACTATTACTATTGCTATCTGCTACTACTATTATAAGTGCCATTATGACCATAGTCATCTATTTATAAGTAAACAGTTAAAAGTGCTTAGCTGTACCATGGACTTGGTTATATCAAAAGTTGTTAGGTATTTCAGAATACCTATATCACAAAAATGTACCCATAATACAAAAGTCATACAAGTATTCTGCTTTCTTTCTAATGGGATTCTATTGTACTAAAAGCGAAAATATCAGAAATAATATCAACTTACATTCGAGTCTCCCCTAAGGTAGAGATACTATGTCAAGAAACATCATTTAAAATTGTCAAAGGGTGATTTGAAAATCATTAATGAGCTCCTATTTGTAAATATCAGTTAGAAAATAAAAGACGTGACATCACTTTGAGTCTCATCATTTGAAAATATCTAACATTTCTCTTCCTGAAAATAACTCAGTGCAACGCTATTGGGAATTTTCCTCCATAAAGCCAGTAATATCATAGCATGGATCCCCAGTTGAAATGAAACCAGTAAGTATTTCTTTCAAATTATGGACATAAACTTTCAATGTTTTTGTTCCCAGCAATGAGAATAAACTAATTAGTTATTAATGAAATTTGTGTACTCCTCTATTTAAAACCTGGTATTATAGAAAAAAATGGAAAATACCAATTTAAATCATATTCACAAAGATTAAAACATTATAATCTAAAATATTATATTGTTATCATTAATTAGGGGACATGGAAGTTCTTTAATTTTAAATAGACCTGTATAGGTACATGATTTTCTTCCTTATACAATTTTATTTAAAAGTACAATTGCTTGCGATTTATCTGGCAGTTTTGTTAAATTCACTGATGGTGGATAAGGCAAATATTTGAATAGAGATTCTTATCTTTTCTCTTTATCAGTAAGAACTACTGAAGTAAGAACGTTGATCTCTAAATGCTAAGTCCTAAGTGGTAAAATAAATATACTCAGGAAGATTCTGGAAAACCTCACAATCAAACAAAACTGGATAGTACCAAGCTATACTATTGTCCAAGAACATAGAATTGAGAGTAATTACCCACAACTGAAACCCAATCTTTAAAGGGGATTACCATGAGTAAAATGCCTACCTTTAGACCTTTAAAAGAAGGTGTTTCTTAAGAACACATTCTATCACTTACTTATTTAAAATTCTCCTAAGTCTCTTTTTTCAGGAGTAGTTTAAGTTTCTGGGGACATGACCTTGAAATGATCTTGCATTGCATATACTTCACGATTTCATAATGGCTGATATGCTGTTTTATTTTGCTAACTCTAGATGGTTTACTTTTCTACATCCTAGCCTTGATCTCAAGCAAAACAATAAATTATGTAACAATAATTTTTGAAAATGTTGGCAAGTATTTAACAGTATTTTGGAAACAATTCTTTGGCAATTGAAAAGTTTATATTTTGAAGTCAATTAAAAGGAGAAAGAAACCCCAAATTACCATCCATAAAGAAGAATACATTATAATTCAACAGAAAAATAAGAAAAAAATTCACATTGTGAGTAAAGACAGTAGGAGGACAGCTTTTACTTGTTAACGAATTCAGGAAGTAGAGTCTCTTTTAAATTGCATATTGATATTCCACACTCATATAATTGTGTCAAAATGAACCCTAAAAGTATGTACAACTAAAAGAGAAACTAAAAAAATAAATTGCATATGGAGATAGATAATAATCTTCAGCTACTAGCTCAAAGGAAATAGTAGAATTGGCATATACTTGCCCCCAAACTAATGAATAAATTTGAAGACTTCTAATAATCTACAACATTTTTATTCAAACTAATAAGCCAAATTACAGTCTCTAATTTTTAAAAGAATTACTTCGTTCTTTTTCTATAAAGATTTGAATGAGATTTTTGTCAATCTAATAACCATATGTTCTTGAGATACACCATCTTGGGATATACATGGAATTTTATGTTGTATATATTAATAAATATTTATATATATAAATTGTAATTGTATCTGCATATAAAATAATGTATCATATGATACAAAATTTATATTTATATAAAATCAAACTTCAGAAAAAATAAAGTTTAAGAATATATATAAGAAATATAGATAAATATCATACAAGGTTTTATGATACTAATGTTTTCTCTTTCAACATTTTAACTTGAAAACAAAATTAGCAAAAAGCAAGCATTAACCCTTTATGCTAGCACCTATTTGAGAAAGATTAAATGGCACTCACATGTGTGGAATCAGAGTACATAAATCCCATCTTTGCAATGGATGTGATAGTCTGATCTAATGTCCTAAAATCACATACTAGTTATCTTACTCCCAGCTCCCAAATTTAAAATGACCGAATATTCATTCATATGACAGAATATCTTCTTACCTTATTGGAACTTAAGCTGTGGATTCTGTCACTAGAATAGCTGTGGGGTATTGGAGGGTCAGGGTATTCCTCAGCACCTTTTGTATTCTTCTTGATGACTTCTACATAGGAAACAGGGAAGATGCCTTGTCTGTTGGTTCCTGGAATTTTACCTTCATACCAGTTTTGATCAACTCTTTTAAGAAGAATAATTCTATCTCCCTGTAATGAACATTAAGAAAATGCATTATAAATAGGCACGCAAAAATATTAAATGCATAACTGCTATTGTTTCTTAATTAACAAGTTTTACACTTGGGAAAGTTTTAAACTTCTAGGTTTTGCTTAATTAGGGGAATGCAAGAAAGGTCTTACTAGAAAAAAAAACAAATTATTGACATTCATGCAACTAAACCATCCATTCATAACTTAGAATCTTCCCTAAGGATGCTTGGTGGTTGTGGATACGCTTATATATGTTTCATACTGGTACTGTGTGCAATGAGTTATTTCAAAAAGCAGACTAATTTAAAGGTAATGTTTTAATGACAGTAGCAGCATGCTATCTTTGTCAAATTCAAAGGAATGAGCTTCTTCAGGAAAAGTTTCAGAAAGTATGTCTGGAATGGGTTGCAGAAATTGTCCTCAGGAAGGGATCAAGTAGAATAGCACACCATTTTTCTTCTTTAATCTATGTGTCCTAAGTAGGGACAAAGAGTGAATGCAAAAGACAGGGGCAAAGAGAGAACCCTAGAATATCCACAGCTGTGGCCAGGACTGAAATCACCCGGCTGTGTCAGGACTGTGTCATGCCAGCATCCTTTCTGACTGGTGGCCGCGCCATACTGGGCCTTAAATATTTGAATAGAGTCTTTGGCTTGTGCAGTGATAGAACTGTCTACATTCATGATTGCTCTTCCTGCAGTGACCAAGCCAATGCCATCGATCCTAATTTAAATTTTGTCTCAAAACCACACATGGCCCAGAACTAAGTAGGCAGGCTACTGTTAAGCCACAAACCTGCATCTGCACATACAGAAGTTTAGACAACTGCATCTGAAAGAGTGGTGGAAGTGACATTGGTTAAATAGCTTCAGGACAGTAGGAAGCCATACTTCAAGTGCTACGTAATTAAAGGTTCTCTTTTTGTCAAAGTGCTGGATGGTTTATTTAACATGTCCTACCATCAATGAGTAGAACTTAATGATGAAAAATGAATCTCCCCAAGTCTTAATATTGCCCTGATTTTCTAATACATCAAGAACACGCAGTCACCAGGCTATCATGTGAGCTATGAGATGTACTTAGAAAGCCTTTTTTTAAAATAAGAAACTGAAGATAATACAGTACATGTAATGCTGGGAGGCTAGCAGAGAATCAGCTGATGATGCAGAATTAGGACTGAAATGAGAGAATGAAATGAGGTTCTCCCAGGCCCAGAACTTCATTGCATCTGGAGCAGGATTCCACCCAGCAGGCCTGGGAGGTTCCAGACCATTCTGATTAATACTACTATTTCTCTGTATTGTATGAAGAAGTGGTCACCTCAAACACATGTATGTCATTGTCCAGCAAATAATAAAAATAGTTCATTTAACATTCTTAACTATGTGGAGTGGCAAGTGAAAAGAGATAATGTTAAGAAGAGACTTCAGTATTGGTAGGTTGCTAGAGAAATTTGGATCAGGCCCAGAGAAGACGTCAAGGAAGCATGTCAAAGAAGCATAGATGGCTCTTCATTTTTTTTTTTTAATGTGGTGCTGAGGATTGAACCAGTGCCTCACGTGTGCTAGGCAAGCATTCTACCCCTGAGCCACAACCCTAACCCCAGAGATGACTCTTGAAAAAGAGTTTCTCCCAGAAAGGAAGGATCTTGAGGGTCATCCTCGATTTGAAGATGGAGGAAAATAAGTATTGGACACATTTAAAAAATTGAATAATAAGGTAACAGAATATTTTGAAGTGTATTAGAGTGCTTTCTCCTTTTGAAGTCCTGCATGTATAACTTCTTGATATTCAGAGATGCACCCACCCCCTGAAGAGGATTTGGGTCCCTGCTTCCCAGACTAAGTCACAGAGGGAATCTGAGAGTTCTGTATCCTACAGGGTGGTGCCTCTGGAAGGACACTAACTCTAGGAAGTCTCAAGAATTTCTTACAGAAAATGGAGACAACACAAAAATATCTAAGGAAGAAAATAACCTATTTCAGTTTTAAGAATATACAAGGGCTGGGATTGTGGCTCAGCTGTGGAGCGCTTGCCTGGCATGGGCGGGACCCATGTTCGATCCTCAGCACCACATAAAAATAAAGGCATTGTGTTGTGTCCTTCTACACCTAAAAAATAAATGTAAAAAAAAAAAGAATATACAATCTTTTCCAAAGCACCTATAAAGAAAATATCTGGGTTACCTTTCTCAGTGAGAGCTCCACGTTGGTGTCTGCATTGAAATTGTATTTGGCTATAGCTTCTCCAATCTCTCCTGGCTGGGCTGGGGGTGGTGGTCTTGCAGGCTGTGCTTTTTCAGGAGGTATGAGTTTCTATAAAGAAAAAGAGTAATTTATTCCTGAATTTATGGTGACCGGTGAAACCTCTACCCTCAAGGAGGGAAGGGAGAAGGACCCACCTCCACGTATGAGATTGGAAAAATGCCCACTCTTCCATGGTGCTCTCCCTCATACCAATTTTGATCAATTTTCCTGAGGATGTAGACAGTATCTCCTTTCTTAAATGACAACTCCCTGGAAGAGAGATGTTTAAATGGTCTTTTCCTTGATGCACAGCAATTATTCTTAAGACCCACACCCTCATTAGATCTGTATTTTGTAAATAAAATTCCCATGTGTAAAAAATCTGTCAAGCTCTGTTAGGTGAGGATTTTCTTTGCAAATTCCCGGACTTCACTTATAACTTAAGAAATGCTTTTGAAATGATATAAATCATAGGAAAATTACAATGCAATTAATAATTCTGAAGGAACCAGTTAATTAGTGGATTTTGGAATTGGGAATCAGGTCTTGCTTGTTTCACATCCCATTTCAACATTTATCTCTTACTAGCATAAATTAAAGACAACTTAAATCATACGAAGAACACTTATTTGACTTACTTAGATGTCTGAGCCTTAAAATCATAAACAGCTTTAGCAGGCAATTTCTGAAAAGAATGGTAAACAGTTAGCACCAACTTAAAATTCGGATTTCCTGTAAGAGAATAGTTTCACATGCAATATAAAACCTCAAGGAATGATTAAACATATATGATGTACATCCTATATGCAATTTACAAATAAATCCATTAGTTCTGCATTTAGATTTAAGTTATAAGAGCAATATAATAGCTGGCCTCTTCACTGTCTTATTTCAAATTAGGAACTATGGTAAATTAATGTGATAATAGGATAATAAGACGCCCACAGAAGATCCTGACCTAGGTGTAACTTTAGCTATTGCAAAGGTTTTTCCTGGGATCACTGTGGCAGGTCACTATGGACTGAAGAAACTTTGAATCATAATAAAAGGACCAAAAGACATGAAGGAAGTCATCACCCCTTTTACTGCTAATTAACATGTCAGCCAAGAAATATTAGCCCAATTATCATGGAGAGGTTAGTTAGTGGTTGAAAGTAGAGTCACAATCATCCTGTGTCTCCAGAAGGGTTCAGGAATCCTTCAGCACACTCAACCAGCTGTTCATCTTTTAGTCATGATGTGCTCTGACCTGTGCCCAGCCTGAAACTTTGGACCCCTGGAATCTACCTGAGTCATCCTGTACCGTATCATTAGCAACATTGGCTTCTTCCCCAGTAACCAATAATCCTTTCCTTCTATTCTCTTTCCCTGTGATTCTAACAAACTTCAGGAAACTCAGACAATTCCTGACTTCACAAGGATTCACACTGCTGGACTATATCAGATACTTGTAAGTTCTGCAGTGGCTGCCAGTCTAAGACCAGCTTTCAGTTTCCATCAAGTCCACCTGTCTCCAGGGCAGTTAGGAGCAATAGCTCTAGCCCTGGCTGAGCCATGGACAAAGAATCAGTTGGTACATTGTTCCCAAGAGCAGTGTCATTAGAACTAGTTGATTAAGGGTTTTTTTTTTTTTTTTTCATTTGTCCCCCCCTTCCCAACAGGGATCCTCTCCAACAAAGTAAGCCAGCAAAGAATGATTTATGTGGTCATTATTGATTTGCAACACAGCTGACCTAGGGCTGCCTCCTAGATCTAGTAGGCCAGGAAATGGTGCATAGGAAACCCCCTCATTCCACAAGGCAGCTCAGTTCAGGGCTCTTTCAGACCTCAACTGTTACTTCATGAGTGTCAGCTCAAGACCTAGGGAGGCCTCACTGCCAAAGCTGGTCACAACCAGGGAAGAACTGCAGCTAGGGTCAGAATGCAAACTGTTGTAGTCTTATTTCAGGCTCCCAGGAAAACTTTCTAGTTTGTTATTTTCATGATTCAGTCTGAGTTCTTTATTGGTTTTGGATGTAAGTGTGGCTGGCAAGTGCTTTATCAAGTAGGTCATGGGAGAAAAGACTACAGCGCTAATTCACCAACTACCTCTTTTTCTGGAGTTGCTCTTCTTTCTCTTGGCGTACTTCTCCCCAAGTCAGTCAAAGTGGATGAGTAACTTCTGGGAGACTCGCGGTCTATTGGAAAGGACAGGACCCGTCAGAGTGAGTATCCACTTCATTAAAAGTTGACTTTTCACCCATTTTCCCACATGCCAACTATAATTGCCCCCAAATTTGGTAAATAGAAAGTTGTAATGTAAGATACCCCAAAACAAGAACATTTCAAAAGGAATAATATTTGAGGTAGCAGGGTTATTATAATCATAAATATGTAAATAAAATTTTGACATTGCTGATTAATTATACTGTAGCACCTGGTGTAGGTGATTCATAATTATAGAAATTTTCCATATCAAAAAATTTTTAATACTTACTATTTCTATTCTCTTTGCTGCCAATCTATAATTAACATCATAAGGTCTACAGTGGCTGGAGTATTTGAAAGTAACAACAATTTGTGGAAACAGAAACATTTTGGGGAACAACATTTTAAGAAGGCAGAAATGAAAAAGAGATAAAAATCAAAGAAAGTATGTTGATGACAAGATATAGTAATGTCCCTTCTCTCTTCCTCTGTTTTTAAATACTTGAGTCTTATGTCATTTTCTTTATTTATACCTTTCTTTGGGCTCAGCTGATAAATTACAAAAGGGATAAGTGAACTCATATTAGTTATCAAATTGCTTATGAAATATTGAGGGGTTTTGTTCACCTTAGAAAAGTATAAATAATTGCATTACAAAATTATGACTGCAAATGTTCCTTAATATTTTCTTATACCTTACACATTTATGTGACTTATATGTGGAAATGTAACTAAAGGTTGAAAGTGTTCCAGTAGTCTGTTCATAGAATTTTACCAGTGTTAACTGGGTCAAAAGTTGTCAGTTCTTTTTCTTGTTCCTTTACTAATTTTAGTTATATTAACTCACAAGAAGCATTAAAAATAAAATTTATTTTATCCTTTTGTGAAATAATTTAAACTGCAGACCCATAAGAAGAAAACATTGTTTGGAGGATTCAGCTACTTAGACTATATAGAAGAATTAAATTCCTACAAATGGTGTCAGTTGCATGATGGATGAGGATAAATTCTGAGTTGTAAGTTCCAAAGTTTTTAGTTTTAGAAAGGTGATGCGGCCACAAATATTTCAGGTATAACTTAACTAGTTATTTTCATTTATACAACAAGATTATGTGGAGTATATTTTACATTGTAAGCTAACATACTTTTATTAACATGACACTTTCATGATTATAAATTCAAAATTTAACTTTACAACCCATGGAATATAAACTATTTCTTGCTTGGCCTAAACATAATTGTAAAGTGACTATTTCATTAAAGAACAAATAAGTAATAATATGTATCTCAAAGCTCTGTCAAATTGTGTTTCAATAATGTATCTGCACAAAAATATTGAAAGATAATTACATCAGAATATTAGAAAACTAGAGATTAACTAATTTATTAAAAAAATTAGAACAATTCTTGGAAAATTTCAAATTGTAAAAACTGATTTTAAAAATTCCTATTTATTGTTTTAGAAGCATGCTGTATAATATGAATGAAAAAAGATAAATAGTAAAGTAAATAAATTTGTGGTATAATAACTAACAAGCTACATCAATGTGAAACTTAAATTATGTGCTTTTTGACTATGGAAATTATATTTTCTATTATGAACTCCTGAATATTAGGAGTTTGAGTCCCCTTTCTGTTAACTCCACATCTGTGTAAACTTGGGCAAGCTGCTTGCCTTCTCTGGGCTTCAATTTCCTCAACTGTAAAATAATGGTTTTGACAACACCTATCCCATTGGTTTGTGCCAGTTTTAACTAGGTTATGTATGTGCAGCACTTTGTAGTACCTAGTGTATACAAAGTTCTCTATTGACATCCAAAGTTTCAGCCTGAAATGTTCACTCTAGTCTCTTAAAATTTACATAGTAAGCAGATGTACTTTAAAATTTTAAAAAAGAATTTGATACAAATATTAAAAACACCCTGTGCTTTTTAAGTTATGTAAACTTCAAAAAGTCTGCATTTGAATTGCTATTTGTCCTTGTGTTGCCACTTTAAAGTTATCTATGTAAAGGGAGTTGAGTCACTTTTAACCTAGTCTAATTCAAATTTTGTTATAGCAAAAGTAAGTAAATAATGAAAAATAAATAAAGTAATGGAAAAGAAAATGAATACACTGATCGATGGAAATAGGACATTTAGATATACAGCTTAAAGATACATTCACAAAAATTTCATCCTAATTGTGCCCTTTCAAGGGAGAAAATTATTAAATAATCCTAATCTCTTTAGATGTCTACCAATTACTATTCATACCTTCAGTTTTGCTTTCTGAATGCTTTCACATAATACTTCTATACAGAAAGTGAGCAAATTATTTGTGAATGCCTTAAAATTTTAAAAATAATATAAGAAATGATAAAAGGCTATTTATTAAACTATTGGTTTTGATTCATTTTACAGAGAAAAGAGATCTCTGAAGGATACTGATATTCAATGATAGTTTCTGCCCTGAAGTATTCCTTTTAATTAAGTAAATCGCTTAATTTGTCATCCCAATGTAACAGTTGTTGGAAGCCTCGTGCTAAGCTATGATGTGGATTTGTTTTGGCTCCTGAGTAAATTTTTGTGAACTGATGATCACTTTAAGCCACACATGAAGTTCAATGTAACTATGGGCACATGAGAGAGATTCAGTGAGACAGGTCTGCACAACACACATTTGCGTCACAACACACAACGATGCAAGCGGTCCCTCTCACAGCTCGGGAACGATGGGATGGACGAATGGATGGAAGAGCTGGAGGTGAGTATCTGAACCACAGGGGAAAACCCAAGAAAAGTTCCTCCACCTTGGAGACTCAGTGCACTCTCGGGGTCCTGGTGGTAGCTGTTGGTGATGTCCACATCTGGGAAAGAGGCACTGTGAGGCATTCTCCTACAATCGTTCTGGTACAGGGGACAATGAATAGCACCATCTTGAGGCAGTGGGTGGAAAGGCTGGTGCGTGGGGCTCCTTTTCAGAGCTCGGAGTGATGAATTCCTTTCAGGAATATCTGGCAGCAGCTCACTGATAAGACGGTGCAATATACTGTTGTCTGGCAAACTTCCTCTCCTCTTCTCAGCTTTGATTTGGTCACAGATGTCTTGAAGGGCGGAGTCCAGAGCCTCGAATACAGAAGCCTTACATTTTGTTTTTTCAGTCTGTTTTTTGGGAGTCATATTCTTTTTCCTCCGGAAAGGCACAGGGCTGACTAGAAATGCAAGTTTAGACAGGCCAGGGTCCATTTCTTGTCTCCTGGGCTGCTCGATGTTTTCATGTTTGGCTCTTTCGTGTTTTAACATTGTGGTAAATCTCGTGTAGGACGCGGGGCATCGGCCTTTACAGGAACTGATGAGGTGCCTGTGATGGTGGTGGTGGTGATGGTGGTGGCGATGGTGGCTGGAGCCGTAGAAACTTTCAGAGGAAGTGAACGAAAAGTGATCGAAATCACTTTCGCTGCAGAAGGATGACCCTTCTACATGAATATAGTCACTGTGGTCAGACACCACTCCATCTTGGTCACTGTCGGAAAATTCCACATGGGCTCTCGGTTGCTCCTCGCTGGTGACTTCGATGTGGATTGGCACCAGGGTTTTAGACTGGTAGCTCCGTTGCACCTGAGAAGGGTGTCTGCTTTGATTTTCTTCCTCCAGCAAAGACTCGATGGAAAATCGCCTCTTGGGACACAGACCATTTTGCTGTGGTTCTAGGGTGACGGGAGATAACATTTCATCTCCTAAATTTGGCATGGATTTTGATTTTTGAATCAACTTTTCAAATTCCGAAATGCGGGTGGGTACCATGTCCCTGGGCACCTCCTCGGTGGAGGACTGGCTCCATCCATGGAGTAAGCCCTTGTGTTGCTGTTCCTTTTCGTACTGCATTATTCTCGACTTCACAGAGCAAATGACCTCTGAATTCATCAAATCCTTGCGGTTAATGCGGTGCATCTTCTTGTACATTTTTAGGAACCCTGGGGCGTTGTGGGCTGCCCTGTGTCTGATTCTTGATCTGCCATTACCTCGAACCTCCTGGATGTAAGGGGAAGCCCAAGTCATGGGGCAGCTCTCTTTGGAGTCCTCTTCACATAACAGGGAGCCCATACTTTCCGACTTGGTTTGGGGGTCTGGGAAGCTATCGCAGTCATCATTGAGGAGATCATCACAGCTACGGGATTTGATTTTGGGGGAAACTGTTTCTTCAGTGCTGCTCCAGATCTCTGCATTTTGCCGGGCCATCTGCCAGCCATTCTTGAAAGTGATGGCCCTTTGTGAATCCCGTGGGACGTCCAAATGCTGTCTATAAGTGCTACAGTACTCTAACTCAGGGGAAGGGGTGCCGTTGATCCCTGAGTAACTGCAAAGGGACGGACACATTTTGCTATCATCCCCACCTTTTAATCCAGAGCAGCGTGGCAGGAGAGAGACATTTGGAGAAGTTAAAAAGTTCACAAAGAGAGGAGGTCAGTATCAGAGAGCACAGCAAAGAGAAAGCAGTTAGTGTGGTTTATCTTAGACAGTGACTGTTAACACATGTAGCTTCAACTTTAGAGAAAAAAAAGCCTAAGGCAAAATAATACCTTTTCAATGAATTCAGCTTTGCAAATTTTAGAGCCATTTAAACCATGTGTAACAAGTAACTGATGTAGTATATACACCCATTTCTATTTCTTAATGAATATATCTTTCTGCCAAAGGGTATGCCAAAAATACAATTCTATCTCTTAAGCTAATAGCATGACCTGGTAGTAGTAACTTCGAGGATTAACAACTGATGGCCAAGTTGTTGTGAACTTAATCAATTTAAGAGGGACAGGATTTGAGGTTCATAATTTACAATAGGGTAAGAAGTGATTTATAACTTACATTAATTGATATTCTCTTAACTCTTATAAACAATTTTTATGAGCATTTGGATAGAAAACATTATATTTTCCAAAGTAAAAAAAATAAAAATGCTGTGAACTATTGTTAGCAATTTTTTTCCAAGGAAAAAAAAATAGTGAGAGACTCTTTAGATAAAGTAATTTATCTCTTTAATTGCTAACCTTCAATCTCCTATTAGACACATTGTTCTCATAAAGATAACTGGATATAATGTAAAACTTTCATTAATTATATCATGCTTCTTTTCTGGGGGAGGTTTTTTTTTTATTGTTTGAAATTTGATAAGAGAAAGCTAAACCTGATCTCAGTTTGGAACAACTACGGAAATATTCTTTTCTTTTTCTTTGCCAAATTAGCTAATAAACAAGAGGCAAAATTACATCTAAGGATGTTTTGTTTTTAGAAATAAAACCTAGTACAGGAAAATATTAACAAATCATGACTTATGATCTTCCCCAAGTTCTTTAAAAGTAGATAAGCACATTAAGTAGATATGTAGTATTTGGGAAAGGAAGTTAATTTAACACTCCCTACTATTAAACAAATATTTAAATTCATCAGAAACCTTTTAACGTTCTGGATAGTATCCAAGAATAATGAATCAGTGCATTTCATAACCTACTTGTTACCTTAAGATATTTGTTTGCACAAATGAGTAGAATCTGGTAAAGGCACATCTACTTATCTGAGTAAAGGTACAAGGAATGGGGCTCATTCTCCTGGAACAGCTGGGTCCTACTCACAACTTCACTAGGCCTTGGAAGGCTTGGGTCCCCGCTGTGCACAGGGCAGCCATCTCCACAGCTACTGATCAGCTCTAAATGTGGCACTGGCTGTAGTGCCTACAATTGGTGACGTGGCTGAATCTATTTTATAGAACTTTCTGTTAGAGCTCATTTTCTTCACACATCTTAAAGTGCTTGTCTCTTGTCAGCTCCAAGATACTGGAGGAGAGTCCAACAGCTCCAGATTTGGTTATAGCTGAAGGTTCAGAGGGACATAGGGGAGCTCATTCAATCCTCACTCTCTGTCTTAGAAATATTTCTGTCCCAGAGGCAATGATGCACTAAATGACCTTCCAGGGACCTTAAGCATGACTTCTTCCCTTCTAATACTTAGCTCACTACCTTTCCAAAGAGGATAGAGGCCATCTGGAAAAATGGCTTATTGATTTCTCAAGTTTAAGATAATGGCTCAAAACCAGTCAGTTCTCATTGCAAGGTGAATTGAACACCGTGTTGCACAGTAGAATGTGGATGCTCTACTATATATATGAAGATTGGCCAAAATAAAGAGATAATGGTTAAAAAAACCAACTTTAATAGAGTAAGCATTTTTTTACTTAAAGATTTTTTTTTAAATGTATGTTTTTAGGGAATAATTTTCTCTGTTGCTGTTTGTAACTATTAGTTTATAAATGTGATTGATTTGCTAGGTAGAGTAACATTAGAAATTTTTACTATATATTAATGCTTATAAATATCATCTTTCATCTTTATAAGCCCCCAAATTATTTGATACTTTGTATGTGTTTCATAAAAATATATCTATATTGGGGGGAAAGCATGAAAAGAAGCTAGTCTGAGTCCTTTAAGTGAACCCAAGTGGCTGGCCAGCTTGAGTCAGTCTGGGAAGGAAGAAAGCCATTGTTCTGAAACTGTACTTCACTTATGACACTGTAGGTAAAAGGTAGCACATATCACTCTCACTGCCTGGCTCTCACTGTCAGTCTAGGTCAAAACTTTAACTAGTTCATTTTTGTGCGTTCCTTTATCATTGCTCACCTTTTGCTCTTGAGGGGGAGGAAGGAGAAGAGCTAATGAAAGACTTCGTAAGGGTGGCATTGGATCCTGGGAGGTCTGCCCGACCAGGGCTGGTCCTGCTTGCACTTTGCTCCCCCAAGCTCCTGGGTGGACCCACTGCAGGCTCACTCTTCCTCCGTTTCCTGAAGTCGCTAGCCATGCTTGCAGAACTGAAAGAAGTAATCACATCAGTTTGACTGGTCCCAGTGGAAGTTAGCACATGCACCACAAAGGCCCATGTGATGTGCTAGAGAAGATGGTATATAACCCTTAAATCTGCACCCCCAAAACAGCATGGTGAGGATCTCATTCCTTGACATTTAAAATGATTTATTTAGAGTCATCTTTTTAAGACATTTATTCCAACTGTGATATTCTGGAAAGGGTAAAATGTGGGGACAATAAAAAGATCAGTGGTGTTAGGAGGTGGGCGGAGGAAGGGATGGAAGAAAGGGTGCTGCCCTGGGAATTTTTTTGGCAATAAAAACTATTCTAAACTATTCTCTATGACATAGTAGTGATATATAGCGTTACACATTTTAAAACCCCAAGAATATATAACACACAGCATATGTTAAAAAATACATGTTTTAGAACATTTAAAGACTTTTTTTTTTTTTTTAAGAGCAGCTTCAGGCTTACAGGGAAAAAAAATCACTGGAATGTACAGGACTTCCATATCTGTGGGTTCTTCATCCACAGATTCAACCAACCATAGATGGGAGAGAATTTTAAAAATTGCATTTGTATTTAACATGTATACATTTTTTTATCCCAAGCAATACAATATATCAAATATTTGTACAGAATCTACACTGTAAATGATTGAGATAATATAAAGTTTCTGGGAAGATGTGCATAGATTATATGCAAATACTATGCCCATTTACATCAGATACTTGGGCATCTGCAGATTATGATATCCTTGGCAGAGGATGGGGGGGTGTTCTCAAGCCAATCCTTTGCAGACACTGAAACACAGTGTATAGAGAATTCTTTATACTCACTCCAGTTTCTGTTTTTATTTACCTCTTCTATGGTATTTGTTACAACTGATGAACCTATCCTGACATTTCATCACTGAAAGTCTCCAGTTTACATTAGGGTTCCTGCTGCATCTGATTATATGTTCTGTGGATTTTTTAAAAAAAATGCATAATGATATCTGTCCCTCACAATGTATCACATAGAATAGTTTAGAATAGTTTTATTGACATAAAAATCCCCTGTGCATCCATCCCTTCCTCTTCCTGCCCCCTGACGATGTCAGATCTTTATATGATCTCCACATTTTGCCCTTTCCAGGATATCACAGTAGGAATCATACAGTATGTGGTCTTTTAGATTGGCTTCTTTCACTTAGTAGCATACTTCTAAGTTTCTTCCATGTCTTTGTGTCACTTGATAGCTTATTTATTTTATGGCTGAATAATATTCCATTATATGGATGTACCACCATTTCCCATTCACCAAATTTTGGTAATTATGAGTAAGACTGCTTATAGGCATTCATACACAGGTTTCTTTGTGTGAGCATACATTTATAATCACCTTTTAGAATAAAAATTCTCCTATGGTGAACATTTTGTCAATACTGGAAATTCAGTGTTATGATACGTGTAATGTATCTTTTCTCTAGTGAGTTCCAACAGCATGAACAGATCCAAATGGGGGGTGGGGGTGGGTGGGCAAAAACAAAGGAAAGGACTGTTGTATAGAATGCTCTATTACAGCAAGGAGTTTTTATTGTGGTTGTGAGTCTGAGAAGAATATTAGTGATTGACAGGCTCCATCATACAGCATGCTGTCTGTCAAATCACTGGAGAGAGTTATGTAAACAGTGACAGCATTGGATATAGCTCCTATGGAGCTCAGTAAGATGCTATGTGCTTTATTTACATTTTTATCTTATTTAGCCCACCCAGTAACCTATGAGGGATTGATATGTACACCCCACATATATAAATGAGCAAACCAAACACACACCTGGGAAGTACAGAAATAGACTTCAGAATTTGCATTCTTTCTAATGAGGAGGCTCCATCTCCTACACATATTTTTGCTGTGACTATCCTGCCATGTGAGGGTCTGTATCTTTAGAGCAATCCTTAGGACAGATTAAAACTTTAAAATTCAAACATTTAAAACATTTTGGGTGAATATATAGATACAAAAGATAAAAGGAGAAGTTGGATGCTCCTTTCTTTGTGCTATTAATGTAGCTGGATGAGCTTTCTACTTAAATTGATAAAAATTACAGAAGAGCAAAAGAAAGTTATTTGTTGATGATACAATATAGCTGGGAGTTGGTAATATTCAATGTTGCTATTGAACTATGACTGAATTTCATCAAGATTTTTAAGTAAGTGTGATATTTGAAGCCTACTTATTAGAATTTCTTTTGGACTGACTCTGAAGGCTTTTTATTTTGTTTCTCTCCTTTCCAGCTGTGTAAACTTGGCAAGTTACTAAACCGAAGTATTAGTTTCTTCAGAGATATAGTGGAGACAACAGTATTTAACTCGCAGTGTTGTCTTTTGATTGAATATGTTTAGGTACTTAGAATGCCAAGTATACAGTAAGCCTTCATGTATTGTTAGTAAAAGAATTTCTGATTTGTGTGGTCAGTATAATTAACAAATATGTATGTAAGAGTTACTAATTTATAAATTTTTAAAATAATTATCATAAATATTGCTTAACAACATTAAAAATGAGTTATGTATAATACTTATGAAAAGGAAAGAAAAGCGGGCTGAGATAGGGAAGGGAAGAATATATCAATCTGTGAAGGAATCCAGAATTATTTCACTTAAATTTTATAAATTCTTGAATATGATCATATAAAACTGATGCCAAAATTAAATTCATGAGATGGTACTTAAAATAAGAGCAAATAATACATAATTACCATTGAAAAAGAAACCACTGGCATAGAATATTCTGGTTGTCAATGTCATGGGATTCTTACCTAGCAGGCCTTTCCAGGCTTCTGTCTATAGACTGGTATATGGAGGCCTGTTAAAATAGAACAAAAGCTTCATGACAATCATTACCATGGCAAATTTCATTTGTCTGTCAACATTAAATTAGGTAATTTAAAAAGAGTATTACAAATATTGAGATTAAAAGTACCATTTATAAGGAGAATAAAAATGTCTTCCCAAATAGAAGTCATGCAACCTGAGCTTCACTTTTCGTATATACTTTCTCTTCTGAGAAAGTGTATTGCATTTCTTGTTGTAATTTCAAGTTATCTACAGCCCAAGTGTTCATTACATGGGGAAAAAGAAGAATCAATAATGTTTCCTCAGGAATGCTGAACTGAATAAAGAGCTAAAGTTATTCTGTAATATTAAGTTCAGAAAGCTGCCTACTGATTGACTGTAAGTAGAAAATGTCTACTATGTTTAAAAATATATTTGCAGTCATTATTCGATTTTTACACAATATAAGCATTCTTTATAATTTTGTTGTTGTCATCAAGCAGAACTTGAGATATCTTTCCTCTGTCAACAAAGATCTGACATTTCAATGAAATCCACAGTATTTGATTTGAAATTAAACTAAACTACCTGGAATTTCAGTCAGGTACAGATCTAAGTAAGTTCAGTGTTAGTTTAAAATAAATGATCTAATGAATCAAAATATAACTTTTTAAAAAGTTTATTCTGTAGAGTACAATAAAATCGATACTAAGCAAAAATGATAGATTATTAAGTTCCCATTTCCCATGGCCACCCATTGTGATTATTGTTGAAGTATCTGAAAGGCAAGAGAGGATTAGTATTGAGCTCCCAAATCTTGGAGGTGACAGTACAAGATGGGACTGAGGGTGACAATGTGTAGCATGCATAGGGAAATGTATACCACATTTATATGACTTTGGTCATAGTAAATGCTATTTATGATCAAACAAATTTTAGTTTAGTTTGATGAAAAAACTGAAATTCTAATTTGAAATTTTTGTCTATATGGAAATTTTAAAATGTTAGCCAGAAAGGTAAGATTTGAAAATTTTAATTTTAAATTCCTATTACATGAAAATATTTTACCAGAATATTGAAGACCTACACATGTTAACCCCACTTAACAAATAATTTCTATAACTCTGTTTTCTGTTAATTTGGAAATTAACATCAATTAGTCAATTGAAATATTAATATTTAACTGTACAATTGTTTATGTAGGTCAATCTGACAAGTCCCCTTATAAGTAACTATAAAGTTGCTTTTGTAACTAATATATTAATTTAATTTTATTTCATTGAAAGAGAATGGAATTTTACCTAGAGACAAATAAAAATGTTTCTTGACCAGAGAATATTTCTTTCTCCTTTTGGGCCAAAAAAATTATATTCTAATATGTTTAGTTCCTAGAAAATGCTTTGATTCCTAGTTTTTAAATAAATATGAAATTAGGAAAATATGGTACACTAGCCTGATAAGTTTTCATGATTGTTTTAATTTACTGAACTCTGAATCAGATACTGGGAAGGTAGAAAAACAGAAAGTAAATAAGAAAGCAAGAAAACAAGTAAAAAAAATAAAACCACATACTTATATTATAGTTTATAACTATTAATTCTACATGTGTGCAGAAGAGTAACACCAGAGCTGCTGGATACTGTCATCTGTGAGGATCAAGGTTTTCTTGGGACACAATAATACACTGTTGATCATCAAGTGGGGTCAAATTCAAAACACTTTTGAACATCCCTGAAGAGATCATAAATTTTAGAATGCCAATTTATGATGAGTCTAAACACTATTGTAATGTGAAATAAAACAGAGTGTAAGAACTGATAAATTGATTGTACCTAGTATTATTGCAGAAACCTGCAATTATTTTTCCTGTGATGATTTTCACTTTCAAATAAGCTAAAACCAGTTTTTGATTCTGTGTATAGTCAGAGAAGGTTCAGTATCACATTATAAGGTAAAGCATCTGTGACTAAGAGAAAAACTTGTACCCATAATTGTAAGAATGATATCTGTCCTAAAATAAAAATTCTATACAGAAAAAAGCAATCCATTTGACTTATTATGATCTATTGTTTACATATAGTCATTATTTTATCACACCTAGATGGTAGTTTTAATGAAGAGTAGATATTGAAACTTTCTTTCTGTTAAGAATGATGTGATTAAACTTTGTTTAAAATCTGGTAACAATTCTTCATCAATGTTAGTTTTTCAGTTATATTTAAGGATTAAAAAGTATGTTGCTAGCTGGGTACAATGGTACATGCCTGTAATCCCAGCTACTTGGGAAGCTGAGGCAGAGGGATGGCAAGTTTGAGGCCAGTCTGAGCAATTTAGCAGACCCTGTCTCAAAACAAAACAAAACAAAAAACGTTGGGGATGTAGCTTGGTTGTTGACTTGCCTAGCATACTTCAGCCACGGGTTCAATCCCCAGTACTGGGAGAATAAAAAAGATTTATTCATGACATATACCAGACTCTTGATAAATGGTAGCTAAGGTAATGAATATCAAATCAATTTATATATATACTAGAAATGTTATACAAAATGGCATTAAAAACAAAGTCTAGATACATTATTGGAGTGTTTTATTACATTCTGACAAACCATGATCTTATATTGATAACATAGTTAATATGCTACTAAAATCAATCAACATTCCTCTCAATCCCAAAGAGAGAGTGACAAATAGTTTAAGAACAGAAACTGAATTTTAAGTGATTTTTTGCCATTATCATAACATTTTAGAATGCATAAAATGAAATTTTTAAATATTTTTATGTCCATGAACTACTGTGAAATGTTAATTATTTGAACTCACTTCACAAAAATTCAACAGTTAATGAAAATTGTACTAAGTAAATTTATTTCTAAAAGGATTGAGCTCTTATATATATCCCTTGGAAATGGTAAAAAGTGTGGTTTAAAGGAAAGAGCACAAACATGAAGTCTGAGTGATCAGTGATAGTCCCCCCCCCACCATATTATCAGGTGATTTTTGGACATATTTCTCAAAATTGTTGCACTGTACTTTTATTTACTAAAAACTGGGTGAGCTGGACATGATACTTAGCCTAGAAATATCTGACTAAATAGAATTTCCAAATCAATTCTTGAGTTGTTTAAAAGTTGAAATGATACCCTTTAATCATACATAAAGGTAACATAGCATATAGAATAGAATTGCTTGTTTTATTAGATGTTTTTAGAGTATATGTCTGCTACAAAACATAAATCTTAAAAAATAACTGAATTCAGTAATCCAGAAGGTTCCTGATTATTCCATTTTACTTTTGGTTTGATATATAAATATCATGGTCACTCCCCTGCTTTGACACACACTCTGATGCCTTCTATGGGGAAAATAATTTTGGATTGCAAATTAAAGCTCTAGAAAATTGGGAATTTCCTTCTGAGACTCTATGCCTGCAATTCCAGTGATCACCTCTATGTGTCAGTAGTACCTCCTGCAACATTAGTTTTGTTTTTATTTGCACATATTTAATTTTAAAATTTCAATAGAAATAAGATATTTATTAAGTGTTATATTCACTTAAGACCATAAAGCAAATACTGTGTGAAAATTGGTTTATTCTGTTTGCTTTCATCCTAGCTACTCCTAAGAGTTCTCACAGAGGTTTTTATACGGCCATTGGCTACCGAGCAGTGCCATTTTTCCTTCTGTCTTCTAGTAAGGCCTTTATTTGATTTCCAAAATAATTTTCTGTTTTCTTTGTAGACAGTAGGGAAAAATGCTTTTGTCTAAAGATATTTTCTATTTTTTTCAATAATCTCTTTGCCTATTTCAAATAAAAATTTACATTACATGGCCTAAATTTTTCATCTAGTTGACTGTTTGAAGTGTTCTTGATAGATATTTCAAGTCAATTTCATCTATGTGCCTGGGATGATCTGTTATAGTGTCTGCCTGGATTATAGTGTTGAGAGAATTAGTGGTGTCTGTCAAGGGTATAAAACTGGTAAGTTATAACACACATAACACATATTTGTCATCCCTATTCTTGACTGATACTAAAATCCATAAGTTTTGAGTATTTAGGAAAATGAAGGAATCAAAAAATAAATATTAGGCAAATGTGGTACATAGGCTTCTGAAAACTTAAGAATCTAAATTTTGTAAGCATGATGATGAAGTGGCTCTGAGAAGTTTGCTAATTCTATTTTCCACAGGCTAAGAAAAACAGTGGTTAATATATGCACTAATATGACAATGATTTTGATTTTTTATTTTCATGCTGCTGAATACCAAGTCTGCGCTGAATAGCTTAACTGATAGTTATGACTGGAATGATTCTTCATGTAGAAATTAGAAATAGCCAATGTCTGTAGTATAATTAATGTCTAGGCAATGATCCTAGATACAGCACAATGATACAAAGATAGGTTTTTCAAAACTAGCTTAGGCACTACAGTGAATTGTAAAACATGGGTGTTCAGAATCACAGTAACAGGCTCTAAGGGAGAAATCTGAAAAAGAGAGAATAATTTCCTTTTACCTCATTGGAAACACCAGAAGAATGATCTTGAACATAATCCAGAGCCTTTTTAGGAGGCTGGGGTGTAGATGAACCACATAAGCAGAAGTGTAGAGATGGAATGGAGGAGAATCAATGGCAGCAAGGAATGAACATGTGGAAAAGGTGACAACAGTTAGAAATTGAGTGCTGGTAGCATCAGATACAAATAAAGAGTGACATGAATGGAGCAAAATGGGGTAGCCTAGCAGGAAGAGTGCAATGTTTACAGATATTCTCAAGCATTGGGCAAAATTGCTAGTGTTCAATTAGTAAATTTATAAATTCATTTTATCAAATCAAAATTAGCATTCCTAGTTTGGCCACAGAGGAATGCAAGGTTCATTAAAGAAACATTAAAGGAGCGAGTGGCTAGCATGCTGGTAAGTTTCAATTGTGTGGCAGAAAATGACTGTAGAAAATGCTGATAATTTAGGCTCAGTACAGAGGTTGGTATAATCCTTCTAAACTCTCTAAGCAATAATAACAAGACATATAAAACAAAGATCGAGAACTTTTTTCTTCTTAAATAGAATACATTAATATTAATGTTAGGATACAAATGAAAAAAATGGAGAAAACATTTCTCCTATTAGTAATAAAAATTTCAGGATAAGTTCTTTGGTTTATATTCATTTACAGTCACATTTGATTCAGTTCAATACAATATAATAAATCTAATCAGGTTTCCTTTGCATTTTAATGGTCAAAGGGTCTACCATAACCCATTTATGATGCATATACAAGCATATAAATCAGCATATGATATGGTAAAAGATCATAGACTCTGATTTTTCTTTTCTCTCTCTCTCTTCCTCCCTCCCTCCCTCCCTCCCTCCCTTCCTTCCTTTCTCTCTCTCTTTTTCTTTCTTTCTTTCTCTTTTTCTCTTTCTCTCTCTCTCTCTCTCTCTCTCTCTCTTTACCAAGGGTTTAACCCAGGGGCACTTGAACACTGAGTTACATCCCCAACCATTTTATATATATATATATATATA
>NW_026000211.1:10723351-10919039 GCF_001458135.2 Marmota marmota marmota | reverse complement strand
ATATATATATAGTGCCTTGCTAAGTTGCTTTAGGACGTCACTAAGTTGCTGAGGCTACCTTTGAACTTGCAATCCTCCTTCCTCAGCCTCCCAAGCTGCTGGGATTATAGGCATGCACCACCATGCCCAGCATACCTCTGATTTTTAATAAAAGTTGTTGGGCAGTGTAATTGGCATGTTCTTTAAGAATTTAAAATTCATGAAACGTGACTGACACATCAAATGCATTGCTGTTGGAAAATACTTTTCCCAAATAAAACTTGATTTACTACAGGGAGTTATTTAAAGCTTAAACTAACTCTATTCCTATAAAGCCCAAGGGTGGGGGGGGCATCCTTGGGTGGGAGTTTAGGGAATAGCAACATAGCAGCAGATTTCACTAGCAACACTGGACATCAAGGTTAACAGGGTTTCTTAATTTTTTTCTTTTCTCACATTCCTTTCAGTAGGTATTTTATAGTGGGCATATTCTGGTCATATATTAGAGTGGGCACTACCCAGAGACTTTTAGTTGCTGTTGTTTGACAGGCCTGGTTTTAACTTCTGGTTCTGCAATTTAGTATTTTGTGCAAAATTTTAACCTTTCTGTTCCTATTTTCTTCTTATTATGGGGCATCAGAAAGATTCATGGATTAATGAGTACAGCCAGCTCTCCAGGGACTTGGTGATTCCTCAGCAAATGGGATCTACACAATAGTTGTTGTTATTATTATTATAATTGCCAACATGGTCTTGTTTGAACTAGATCAAAGTGAACTGTAAATGAGTACAAATCCATACAGCTGTAATAATTGCCTAAATATTCCAGAACAGAAAAATCTTCAGCATATTAAATTTGCAATTAATTAGATACAAGATAATCCTGATGCATGATTTGGAAAAACCATACAGCAAGTGTCTGAGGGCCTTAGCCATTTTGGTACAGAAGTAATGTGGACTAAGTTCCACCGCATTTGTATATATATTGTGCATTCAGTTTTTTTTGTTGTTGTTGTTCTCTAAACGAAACCTCTCTCTTCCAATAAAGGTACGTTTTAAAATAAATCAAACAACATTTCTCCTATTTATCTTATAGTAAAGGCTAACCTCACTTACCGGGCGTCCAAACTCCAGTTCTGAAAAGAATTTATACCAGGGCTCATTTTCTAAATCTATGTCATCTGGATTTATGCGATCAGTCTAGAGCAGACGTGAAGGAAAAGGGAAGGAAAAGGCACACTGAGCGAAGTGAGGGAAATGCTGTGTGGTATGAAAAACACGCGCGCATTCACACGCCAACATGCACCAACTCTCATCCAACAAACCTCAGCAGGAGAGAACGGAGGAAGTAAAGTAAAATGAATAAAACCAGGATATGAAGATGAGCCGTCAAGGTCCCTGGCTATTGCCCCTGGCCAAGGTTTCTAATTCTCTCCTTAGTTCCTTGCACAAACCATGGAAAACTCGCTATGGAAGCATGGAGAGCACACCCCAGTCTTAAAATAGGCTCAAGAGAGGCACCAAATGGCTCTTCTGAGGCTGGTCACATCATTGTCACTGGCCTCTTGGTGACTAGCAGCCCCAGGGTCTGAAGTCTGCAGACAATTCCCCCAGGTGCAGGCATCTGGAGAGGCTGGGACAGGGGCAGGGAAGAGGAGAAGAGATAGGAGGTGCGGGGAGGAGTAAGAGGTGCTGGGAAGCGGTTAGGGGGTTTTTTGGCAGGAAGAATCCAGGGCTAGGTGACAAGGAAGAGGGGCAGCCGGGGGAGGTGTGAGTAGCCAGCTTCTGACTTGGCCTTCTTAGCCTCTGGAGAACAGGGCTCCTCCTGAGCTTCCCCACGAGCATTAGAAAACTTAAAAGAAGGAAGGAGCTCACCCGGATGGGAGAGAGAGCTGGGGCGCATGAGTTTGGCGCGGGGATGGCGCTCCTGGGCGGAGGGGAGGGGCTACGCGTTACTTCTCCGTAGGGTGAGGTGGAAAGAGGCTTCCGGCCAGGTTCCCTTGGAACAGGTGTCGGAGATGTTGGGAGAGGGGGCTGTAAGAAAGAGGGGGTGAAGGAGACACTGATTCATTACATAGGGCTTCTCTATGAACCCACAGGACGCGGGTCAGTGCGTGTTGTGTGCTGTGTTAGGCTGGGGAGGAAACCTATCAGAAGGTTCAAAGGCTCCAGTGGGGGTCGAGGACCAGAGACCCTTGGAATAGTCTGACTTACTGCAAAAATGTAAAGATCGGGAGTGGGCAGTGAAGACAGATGGCGTGTTTTGAGCCACCCCAAGATTCCCTTTCCTCCTGCATACTTTGAGCTACAGGAAAGGCTCTGGGTGGAGCCAGGTTTCCCCAAGTAGGTGCTGTGGATGGCTGGTGACGGGGGAGGGAGTGTGGGATGAAATCTCACCTTGGTTTCCTTGCCATTCTAATTTAGAGAAAAGCCAATTTTTATAATTGACTTGCTTCCCTCTGTTGGTTTCAGAACGGTTGTATTTAAGATGGAAAAACTAAGGAGTGTTAACATAAACAGTGGGAGAAAATCCATACAATTACTTAAGTAATAGAAAGCAGACACCCAGCAGTTACTTAGCCCTCTCATACTCAGTGTGTTCAAATAATACTTGCCTGACCAGATTGATTCAGGATGTTCCTTTTTAAAATTAAAATTGGGTATTTAAAGTACTACAGGGGCCTTACTACTTCTTTGATAATTATCACACGACACCAGTTAAATATGGTATAGTTGAAGAGTGCAGTATATTAAGTGAGAAAAAAATTCCTAAGAAAAATTATTTGGTAACCGTGGCCAGGAGAAGAGCTGAGACTCCCAAGACATATTCCAGAAGGCCCTTAAGCACTCACTGGTCCAAAGCCAATTCCATATAATTTTCTTACAATTCTTAAAGGAGCTCAAGGATTTCCACTGAATAGTTACAACTCAGTCTTGAAAGAAATATTCTGTATCTTTTATAATTTTGAGGGTTTTGAAATAGTCCATATTCCAACAAAAACCTCTATTTTACATGAACTCATTTTAGTGTTTTATTGACTTGTTGCATTTGTAACAGTTTTTTAAATCCTATGTAATGAATAGCCCTATGTAATGATTCAGTCTATATTGAATAATATACACTCAAAGTGTTTTTGTGTTGTGGTTTTGTTTCAATATTTATAGTAAAAGGTTGTAATAATAACTACACATGATGATGAAAAAGTTTGAGACATCATAACAAAAATAGTGCAAGGACCCAAGTTATCCAATACATGCAGAGATCATAATTACAAAGACTGTTTAATAACCCTAGGAAATGTATGTGATAAGTGATGAAAAAAATGTAACATGTACTTGTGCAGTAGTTATTATGACACCCAAAAGCTGGCATTGGATGATTACAGTAAAAAAAAAATGCACATATACAGAAGACCACACTGGTGTTCTGGTATTGAAGCTGTTTGTTTTTTCTTTTTTCAAATGTCATTTTGCTTTGTTGTTATTTTTGCAATATATAAAAGTATGAGAGAATATCCTATGGTGTATGGGAAAATGCTGCAGAACTCTTAAGACATTTTCCCTAATTTATGCCACTATTATATTGGGTTTACACTTCAGAAGTAACAGTGAAACTGGAAGAAAGAAAACATTCTTGTAACTACTTTGCCCTTTTCTGTTTAATAAAGAAATTTGATTCAGTAGTTCCAAAAATATTAAGATTTTGCTATTACTAAAATATTATTTCTTCAAGTTATTATCTAGAACATTATAGATACAAAATATAATTTATCATAGAAAGGTTTTTCTGGAATTGAGTTTCTGATAAATTGACATTCAAGAGAATTTTTCAGTAATTTTTCTTCAGTTTAGAGAGGCATACTAGTTCTCCCATAGGAAACTAATCTCTGATTATTTCAAACTTTATAGTTACTATAGTTAGATAGTAGTTATCTTGATTTTATTACGTTTTCTTTCAAGTACAGTATTTTGTTTGCTAAGAGGAGATAGAAATAACTTCCATTAGAGGAAATAAATTTGCCTAAAGAGCATGAACAGCAGAGGGCAGCACATTTACTAGCTACATTAAGTATAATTTCACTTTGACTTCAACTTCAAGAAAATATATAAAAAATAGATAAACTAAGTTCTCATTTTATGCTGGGAGCAATGGCACATGCCTAAAACCCCAGCTACTGGAGAGGCTGAGGTAGGAGGAGCACAAATTCCAGGCTACTCTAGACACTTAGTGAGACCCTGACTCAAAAAATAGATAAGTAAATAAATAAAATAAAGAAAAAAGGAAATATGTTTTTATGGTAGAATATAGAAAAGGGAGCAGAATATCTATCATTTGGTACCATATCTTATAATGGCAATGTCCCATTAATTATGATTTTTTCCCTATTAAAAATACAATTTATAATCTCAATGGGCAATGATCTAGACTTTATGCCAGTAGACATTAGCAGAAAAAACACACAAAACAATAACACTGGTAGTCTTCAGTAACTTTGGCGTATAAAGAAAGGCACACACCTGAGTAGAGCCTTTGTGTGAAATAAAATGTAAGTGGCAGAACTAGAATTTTCTCTTTGCTGTGGTTGACCTATTGAATCGCCTTAGTTACATAACAATTAAACGCATTGTGTAGCGATTGCTAAGATTGCTAAGGTACATACAAATCTCACAATAATCAGCGGCGTGTATACAGATGGTCAGCTAACAAAAATATATGAAAGCTAATCATCTCCCTCATTCAACTTTCCTCCTATAACAGAGTTATTTTAGGAAGTATGGTCATGCTTCATTCTAATTGCTCATAAAAGGCAGAAGAGCAGAGATAACTGATATGATCTTTCTAACCCTCTTTTTAAGATCCCAGCAAACCTCTGCTTAATACAAGCTTTATGTCACCAGTGTAAGAGGAAATACTTAAGAAAAGCTATAACTATAAATCACACATCATCCTTATTTAAAAGCTAACAAGGGTGAACAATTTTTACAGTTTAAAAGCATTTAGCTGCTTTTGTGGCTACAGAAATTTCACAGTTCTCAGTCTTCTGAGGCATATACTTGCTTTATGTTGCTCCAAACAGAAAGAAGTGTTGATGCATTTTTTTCTTGAGAATTTATGCTCATTAACTTGTAAGCTTCAAAGCACTGGCTGTTAAGTATTATATTTACTGTAGATCCATAATAAATAATGAATGCTATACACATTGCTAGTTGGAATAATTCTTTATGGTTCAAACCATTAGATAAAACTTCCAAAATTTTTATACATTTATCTCCGAGTGGCAACTTTTGTTGATAAAGAAGCTCATGTTCATTCATGGTTTAAATCAAATTTCCACTCTGTATAGTGATTTCAATGCTTATTTCCTTTGGCTTTTCTTATTATGTGTAGGTTTAGTGATTTTAGGGAAAAGGGCATCTTCATATTGTTTTTTATTTTATTAAATGTACAGAGGTCCTGATCAAACGCCTTTTAAAATGAAAAAAAATTAACATGGCTCATCTACAAGTATATTCAATTAAGATGAGACATAAAGTTTTATTAATATAATCCTGATAGCGAGTTCCTGTGATTGCCTCTTGGAATAAATAATTGTGGAAATATGGTTCTGATTCACAGATCAAGTCAATTAAAGATGACTTCAACTGGTGATTGCAGTCTTTTTCTAGATATCAAACATTAGGCCCATTTAGTCAACATTTCTAAATTTATAGTCAAATGAATATTTATGAGCTTCAGAAAAGTGCATTTACTTTTGCTTTCCGGTTGAACAGCATAAATGCATATGCCACTGATTCCTAAGGAAGAAGAAGGTCTTTTTGCCAGGGTTTGGGAAGGACTTTTGTTCAAACAGTATTGCCCCCTCTGCCTCCTTTGTATCCCAGAGAATCATGGAATTAGTGAGCCATAGTTACTAATAGCTGGGTAGAATCCCTCCTGCATGTCTTGATGGTGACTCACTGGGCCTTTTGTCACTAGAAATGTGTGGCATTCAAAGATAAGCAACAGAACCAAGATTCAGTCTCTCCCTAATTTTACACTAACTGCAAGGGCAAAACCTTCATTCATTCACTTAGTAATTTGGTGAGTTATTCACCCACACCTACCATATGTCAAGCATTGTTAGGTGTGGGAGATAGGATGCTGCACCAGACATGGTTCCTGCCTTCAAGGTGCTTGAAGTTGAGAGAGGGACACAGACAAGTAAACAGGCCATGACAGTTCTGTGTGATATGGGCCATGGAGGTGGGAGTCTGCAGGTACCAGCAGGGAGAGTTTTAAACCTAGAATTGAGAAGGGACAATTACCTGGAGTCAGTGTGACTATACTAAGACACAGGATGAAAATTTCTATGTGAAGGAAGAGGTATGAGGAGAGGTTTCTGGGCAGAGGAAATAGCCTGTGTAAATGAGGAGGTTGAAAGCTCCCCATGTAGTTGGAACCCAGTAGTAGGGTGGGTGGGGAGAGATGAGGCTGCAGAGGATGCTGGGACTACGTCACACAATGTGTGTGTGTGTGTTGTGTAAATTATGTTAAAGGATTTGGATTTTGAATGAAGGACAACAGAGAGCCAGGAAAAAATTTTTGAGCAGGATATTTTATAAAGATTTTCTAAATATTGCTCTAGTTGTGGTGTGGAGATTAGGTTGGAGAATTAGGGAAATGGATCTTTAGGTGGCTGTTACCTGGTCCAGGCAATGACAGGATCAAGTGTAATTCAGGCAATGAACAAGTATGGACCTGAAGAGAAAAGTGACAATGGTATCTCTCATTGTGATCAGGATCTTGAGTTCATTGGGAGAGAGGGGATTTGAGTTGACATTTGAGAAAACTGAGCAGATGGAGAGGTCCTCCTAGAATTCAAAAAAGCAACAGAGAAGTGCCTGACTATTGTGTATGGTTTTTAAAAATTAAAAACGAGAAGAGCAAAGAAATGCTTTCAAACCGTCTTGGGGTAAAAAGACAGGAAGGTCATCCCTAATAGCTTCAAACCCCTTTGTGCTGTCCGTTTGTCTTACATCACTCTTATTTAGCAAGCTTGTACTGTGTCCTCTACATCTGTGTGTTCAAGACACTTAGAATGTTCTGCAAACAAGATTGATATGTAGTACCACTACCCTTAGGCCTTTGTTCCCCCACCTCCCCAGGTTATAGAGGACTGGAATGGATTCAGGATTGATGTTGTGGTCGTTGGAAGGGAGAATAGACTAGTCCTATAACACAGTGCCTGACTAAAATGATACATATGACTTGCTCAAGTCATTTGGCATAACACTAGCTCCCAATAAATTTGTTTAGGAAGGATTAAAATTTTGCTCCATAGAGCCATTCTCATTTCCTTCAATGTTTCTAGGTTCCTTTCACTTATCTTTTCCTATCCATACCCAAATCTCTGACAACACTCATGGCTCTAGAACTTTCTATCTTTTTAGGACCAATTAAGTATTGGGTCATAATTACTCAGGGCCCAGGTTTCTGGCAAAGTAAATAAAATATACTAACTTATTATAAATCAGTCAATAAACTTAATTTATACCTGCAAAATTATCAAATAGACTTAGGTGGTAGTTGAGTCCCAGCTAAACGTTTCCCATTCAGCTAATCTAATACAGTAGTGATCAAGTGCACCAGGCATGAGTGCACCCACCAGCTAAGTTAGTTAATATTGCCAGTCTCTTTGTCCATAAAATGTGAATTCCACACATCTGCTTCTTAGGGTTGTTGGGGACATTACATGAGATAAGGCATAAATAACTAATTATAGAAGCATGACACATAGTAAGTGCTCAGTAAAGATTTGCAATGACTGTTTTGGTTGTTGCTATTATTATTGCTACTTTACAACAAGGAGTCTTTAAAGCTTTAACCTAAAGACTTGAGTAATGTAGGAATTTGAGTCACAAAAATAGGGCCCATGAATGAGCTTTAGGTGGGCACAGGGAGGATTTTTAGGTGTGCCATTGAAGAGGTTGCTTATTGGCACAAATACAGATCTAATCGTGTATATATACTCAATGAGAGACTTAAAGCTCCTTAAGGCAGAGACACTGTCTTGTTCCCCATTATGTCCCTATCACCCAATATAAAGTCTGGCACATAATTGGTGCTTATCCAGTTTTCTTGAATGAGTAAACCATAGCAATATCCTGATGGGAAAACTTCTGAAGTTGACTCTGTTTTCTGACACTCTAGCTACGAAAGCATTTCAATACAATTACAACATCCACCATCCTAGGAGTCTTATAATTATTAGAATGATTATTAAAGTTTTGCTATTCATATCTAAATATGATATTTTCAATTTCATGGAGTTGTAACATTCTGTTTCACTTAATTCTCATTCTGGGAAATTTTAAACTACCTCGATATTCAATCATATAACGAAGAAAATGGGTTATAAGTTCGTAAAATGGAGTCTGCGAAACAGTGATGTTCCTTTTTTCTTTTAGTTTTTTTGTTACTCAAAAACATATGAGTTGTTTGAAGAGAGCCACAGGAGACTTAGATAAATGTCTGTTTGAATTATATGATTATAAGGTTTTGAACATGCTTCTTAAAAACACCACCACTAATACAGGGTTTCCCAAACTAAAATCAAGGACACTTAGGTTGGGTGTGGTGAGGCAAGGGTTTCCAATTAAATTTCAGGGCTGGCTTTGCCTTCTAGTCTATATAATAGTGTGTTTTCTTAGTTTCTCTTGGGGGAGCTAATAAAACTTTCTTTTTCCTGTTCACTGATCCCAAAATTCTTTTAAGGCAAGGACGAAGTAAATTGATATTGACATAAAGGGTTTTTCTAGAAGCAGGCTTAGAGATGCAGAGGAATTGCAGAGTTTTAAAGAGATCTTGAGGGTGCTGATCTCTGAGTGGAAGAAAAGGAGAAATAAAAAAGGAGATTGGGGAGAGCAAAAATCCAGGGGACCAGGGAAGAACCTATTTGTTAACTTTAACTCGCACTTAGAAGAAGCAAAGCATTTTTCTCAGGTTTACATATCTTTTTGTTTGCATATCCTTAAAATCAATAATTAGAAAAAATATTGCAAAATGAAATAGCCTTGATCCTAGAATGACAATCAATCAGGATGCTTGAGGGTTAGTAACCTGAGAGGGATTTAATAAAAATCAAGTAAGTAACTTGTTATAAAAAGGGCATTTAGAAAATTTCCCCTTAAATTAAAGAAATATTAAGAAACCATTAAGGAAGGCAAAGAATGAACCTTCCTGTGTCTGCATATATTAGGGAGATTAATTAATGATTTTTCTCATTGGCAACCTAGAATAGAAATTACATGTTGTGTTTATGAGTGTTTTGTTTTTTAATTAAATTTAGGTTCATGACTAAGCACAGAGTAGCTATGCTAATGAATCTAGCATATGTGTGTACATGGATACATTAATTATATAAATAATTGGATACATATTAAAAGTATATATAATAAATAGCTATGATTATTAAAGTGTACCAATTCTAAGACGAGATGCACAGATCATGAAACAAAATAAACATAATTTCTAAATAATGCCAATAAATAAACTATCTTCATGACAAAAATCACTAAACGATGTGCAATTCAGGTTTATTTGGGAACCCTGGCAGCTTACTGAGCGGGCATTCTGATTTATGAGAAGTGCTTACTGGTCTCTCATGCTGCAAAATTGATGACTTCCCAGGTTCATATTCAAAAATACTCCTTGGCTCAGACCGAAATTTTCTGGTATCCACTTTTCTGTCTGGAGGATCCCAGTCATGCCTAGAAATAAACAACAAATCACACACTAAAATAATCCTGTATGCTTAAAGCAGCTGTACACAAACTATTTGCTCTCTGTTTTCAAAGTTAATTTTAGCAGAGATTTAAAAAAAAATCTCAGGACAAAAAGTTAATTTATGAAAATAGCACATATTGTATATTTTGCTTGACATAAATGATTTAAGGAAAGTCATTCTTTTTATATTATATTTCCTGTGTTTTTTTTTTTTTTTTTCATATGGGACTATCCCACTGCTGGTTCAAAAACTCACATGAGGGGCTTATGGACACACAGACAATGACATGCTAGTAAACTCATGGGTCAGTAATGACAGCTGTGTATGTTTGAGTTTAAAGAATACGACAGGAGGTAAGTGGCAATATAGGCTCTGTGAAGCTATGAGAGTTTAACCCACCACTCGGTGACTAGGTGTCCTCCATCCAAAGTGATAAGGAGTAGCACACACACCATATTTGATTCTATTTCTTACAAGTGGTAGAAGAGTTTGTGAGGAGTTCAACAGAAGCACTTGGGTTGGCATACACAGAAACATGCAGAGTGGCATGGGAGACCCCTTTTGGTGTCAGCCTTGATAAACTAGAGTGCAATATTGATCTCATGGGAATCTACTTTTTTTCCTGAGCTCATACATCATTCAGAGACTGTCACAAAAGGATTTAGCAAGTAAAGCTCCAAGGAAGGACTTTGAAAGTCAAACTGTTTCAGGCAGCTGAGACTAAAGAGGAAGGCATCTTTTAGAGAAGGAAGAAAAATTTGTTGATTATAGATTTCTCAGGAAAAAGGATTTTCTGACTTTAGATTAGGGAAATTCTGACTCCATAGATGGGAATAAAATTCTGACTCCAGAGCATATTGGAAATAGTAGTGCTCCAAGAGGGAAACTTAGAGGCAAGTCCTGACAGTCTAGTAAATTGCTGAGCAATAAAAGACCCCTTAAACATTTTCAGTCTTTGTTTCTTCTATAAGACAGAGTAAAATGTGTCTTTTTCTCTTGCAGAGGTGTTTGAGCATTATGAGAAAATACATATAGGAGCCATCTGGAATTTTTAAACAATCATCTTATGTCTTTACTGGGAAATAGTACATTTAAATCTGAGTTAGTTTTGGTCATTTCTGATAGCAAAGACACTATTTTGTGTCTAAATGATTATTTTTCAGTGTTAAGACATCACACTTTCTAAACACATAATTCATAAGAGATCGATATTAAAATGAGAATTCCTTCACATGTGACTTGTGTCCATTTTTGTGACATCATGTACCCTATAAGGATCAGTAATTATTGTCAATGGGGTATTGAATATAAACTTTCTTAAAGGGTTTTGATAGATGATGCTTAATAACCAGTATTAATAAAGACTAATTCTTGTATCCTTACTTGTTCATTGCCAGCATAGGCTTTGGATTTAAGCAGAGCTGACTTTGAATCCTGGCTTTGATATACTAGCTGCATGAGCTGAGCAAGTTTCTGCAATTTTCAAATTAGTTGTCTTTCTCTCTGAAGTAGAAGACATGCCTAGGGATGTTCTCAGAATTAAATGACATAATATGGGAAAAGTGCCTATCTAATGAGTTCCGGATAAAGATCACCTATAATAGGAATATTAGTGTCATAATCCTACTAAAAATGACCTAATGAAAATGTGTTTGTAAATTTTTGTTTGAGTGTGAATACTCTGAATAAAAATATTTCAGTGGAATGAAAATTTAGGATCAGCTCAAAAAAACTGGGGAAAATGAATCATAGACATTTATTAGCTAATTCCTTATTTATGATTAATGAATAATTTCCTCTGGTTTCAAAAAAAGATTTTCTTAAGCTAATATTTCAGATCTGAGGAAACTGAAAATTAACTGTATAGACACTCACCTGCTGTAACAAAGGAAGTCCATATAAATTATTTATATTTATTTATCTCATATATGCACTTATTGGATCAAAAAGTAGAGGCTGTGTCCACTTTACTTGAAGTTTAACTTCATGCATTCGAAAGATCTTTCAAATACATCAGCATGACCCAACAAAATGTTTGCTACAGTCTCCATAGTGGTGGGCCATATGGTTTATGTAGGGACTAATAAGATGTACATATGTTCTCCCTGCAAGACAAGCACTGATTCTTCTACTGAATGCCATGGAGCTTTATTTTGTATTCTAAGCTAGGTATAGGCCTCTTTGTGGGATGGGGAATGCCTTACTTTTCTGTTGAAGACCGATCTCTTGGTCGGAGCGGTGGGACCGGAGGTGGAACATGTGGGGGAGGAACCGGAGAGGATGCATCCTTAAAGGCATCGGTGCCGGTGCCGTTGTCAGAGTGGCTTTTGGAAAGAGGTCTGTAGGTCTGGGTCTTTGCAGCAGGATGTGACTGAGTGCTGTAGGATGGGTGGTACAGACCTACCATGAATAAAACAAAAACAAAAACAAAAGCAACATTTAAAAAAGCATGAAGTTGTTCATGCCTTTCAACATACCCAATGATTTTAAAAACTATTATCCACAAACATATTCATAATGCACACATAAGACGGTATGTCATGTATCACTTTGTAATATTATCAACTTAGTAATCATTATTTATTATTTATTAACTTACTACCTATACATTCACTGATGACAGTAAATCTTCATCAATTATTTTGGAATTAGTAACCATTCAGACTGTTAATAAGAAAAAAACTTACAGGCACTCAGCAAATTTTCTCGTCGATCATAGGCTAATAACATCGGTAAGGTTTCAGAAGAAGATTAAAAAATTTTTAGAGCTATTTCCAAATATCTGCTGATAATTTAAAAACTGTGCTTTACATATGACAATTAATATGTTAATTGCAATCAAACAAAACCCTGAACAAGCTCTATCCATACGATGCTATGTGAGGCACAAGGGAACATAAACACTCAATAAGCTTCTAGTAAATTTGAGGAATGAGGTAAATGTTCAGTAAGCTTCTAGTACATCTGAGGAAATGAGGCACAAATAGAATTATTACTGAAAATAATTGGTAACATTTAATAAAGACCAAATGAGGAAAATATACTAAGAATTAAAGGATATTATAAAATGGTAGATGGGTCAGAGATGCTATCATAAAACCCAAGGGACTAGTCATCCCTGAAGGATTACTTTGGGTGGACAGAAGAGGGTATCAGGGATAAGTACAGGACAAAGAGAAGAGGGATGCGGGATTAGTAAAAAGGGAGAAGACTAGTTGCAGTTGCTGTTTCTACTGATTAAACGATAAAACTTATAGGAATTCTGGCTTTCCCTGCACTAATTACTCATGGAACATCACCTTCAATATTTAAAAAAAATCACAAGAATTCTGAAGTTCCACAACTGCAATATTTCGGGGTAAGTTTATTTGCATTCATCTGTTCCTCCCGAAGATCCATGCAAATTTCTGTGACAAATGTAAAGAGACAACATCCACACTTACAGTTTTGCCTCAGTTCTACAGTCAGACTTCAACTTTTGAGCTAAATAAAGGAGGTAAGTTTGGTGTACTGGTAACTGGAAATAAAGATGGAGGGGAATATCTTAATGGATTTCCCGTTATAATTTGAGGGAGCCAGGACCTAAAACCAGAGATTAGTAGCTAGCTAAGCTTGCTTTACTCATTTTCCCTCTATTTGTCTTTGGAAACTAGTAGCAAAATACCTAATGCTTTTAGGGCATGAATGCTGGTTCTTCAGGGGTCAAGGAGGAGAGAGCCTCACACAGTTCTGCTGCCAGGCTGGCTAAAGGACCCCTAAATGAGAACAAAGCTGATGAACAGTCCTGAGCCTGTGGCTGGGCAGGCAGAGAAGGCCCTTGGTGAAATACCTGATGCAACATTTAGGAAGAAGTGATAAAAGGAACCATTTTTTTTAAGGGTCTCTCACTCCAGCTGAAGACCACTTCACAAGATGCCAGAACACTCAAATACAAGTGGCAGTGCCCCGACTGAAGTTATTCTATCAGGATCAGTGGCAATTCTGAGTTAGAAAAGTGGCCCAGCCAAGTGGGATTTTTCACATCTCTCAATGATTAACTGCATTTTGGAGCAGAAACCTGGACAAGGTCACAAAACACTTTGCTTGATTTGTTTTTTGGGAAGTGTATTTGAAAGATCTTTCCCAATTGTAATCACTCTCTCTGTTGATAAAAGAAGATCTTTATCTTATTTTGTACCCGGTTTGTTCTTTCACCCTGTCCTTCACACTTTGGTTAAACATTCCTGAAACCCAGAATAAACTAACAGTGGGGATGAATGAGACAAAACAGTATTAATTCTCATTTCCATGAGAAAAGATCAATCTTTTTGTTATGCATGCTCTGAAAAAAAGAAATCAAGCAACCTCCTAATTATAGGAACCACAGTGTGGTCAAACAGAGGGACAAAACAAACTGATGGTGTAGTTCTTCCAACATTGTTGAGCATCAAATCGTCATGACAAGCAAGGAAACCCATCGGCCCATCCTACCTGCATTATATGTGTAAGGAGTATTGTACATGTCTGTGTCATCATCTAGAAAATGAAACATAAATATTATGGTAGTACAGATTCTGTCACCATGCCATAACAACACAGCAGAATTTCAGAGAAACATCAGAAATTTGCTAAAAGAGCAATGCGTTTTTCCTAGTTCATAATATCCATTTATGTTTCCAAGTACTGCCTTTTGCTGAGCCTCTCTGGACTGACCTTTCTTATCTTTAATGTATTTGCCTTATGGCCCTCTTCACAGCATGCAAAGCCCATGCCTTGTTCTCACTTCCCTAGGAGGCTTGTTAACTGCAGGGAGCAGGCTCAGCCAGCCCTGCCTACATCACTCTCCTGATAAGGAGCGAGCCCTTGGGGGAGGAGGGAGGAGGGAGGAGGGAGGAAAGAGGAGTCTGTTGAAATAGACAACATGCCCAGTGCAGGATGTGAACAGGGAAGGATGGAGGGAAAAGACCAGAACACCTGGCAGTGTCCAAGGTGCTCCTTCTAAGAGGCTTTCTGGCAGCTTGGGGGTGAGGCAGAGGCACACATCTGTGAGTTGAGGAGTGATAAAAGAACAGGAAGAATGTTGAAAAGAAAGGGGGCATGAGATTCACTAGGGTCTTGACATTTTTGTGTGAATGAAATCATGCGAAGGAGGACTTCCTTCAAACCACAAGGCCCCCAACAGAAAACAGAACGTGCATACCAGGCTTGTGCACCATGTGGATTTGCTTAAACATAGTCTTGTACCAGTCCTTGGGTCGGTCAACTGTCTGTAATAGAGAATATCCGATAGTTAATAGAACTGACCTCAGGTAAACATTGCTTTTCAATGTCTTCATTGCTTGTAGTCTATCTTTTTAGTGGCAATTTCTGTTTAGTTATAAAAATTTTCTGACTCTTCACTATTACTTGGTGGTGATTTTAGCAATTTATCCTGTTATATATGCAAATTATAATTACATTATCCCTCCTTTGAGTTTATACTGAATTGGAGCGTTAGATGCTATGGTTTTATTTGTTCAAATCACAGCTGTGCACTGACTGCATCTAGCTCTTTATATGTGACATTACCTTATTGTACATCAGTAGAAAAGTAAACATATATCTTTATAATCATAACTAAATGTTCTGCTTGACAAGATCTTTATCCCAACTCTTTCAAAGTTACATGGGCAAGAAATTTGACTATTTTGTTTGACACAGTTAGCTAAATAGACCAGATTTTCTAAGACTGTTCTCTTGATTTGGAAAGTTTGGTTAGTACTGCTACAAAAGAATTCTTGTACTTGTTAGCTCGAGCATTGGTTTATATTTTAATATCCTAATTTTTCTTTTGGAAATAGAGTTACCACATTTTTCATCTAGAAATTGAGGGTCCTGTGCCAGATGGCTTTGGCAATGCTGCACTAGTAGATTAACATTAAGGACTACTTGACTTTATTTGCCAATTACCTCTGCATTCTCAACTCTTCCTACAATGGAAAACTGAAGGCAGCTGATTGACTATATAGTCAAATGGCAGCAGCTGGTAGGAAGGACAGTAGTGATAAAACAGGAGACTGGCTTTTATTTGCTGGCTCAAATGGAATAGTTAAACATGTATCTTTTTTTTTTAAGTTATATTTTTTAAAGATGAACACAATATCTTTACTTTATTTTATTTATTTTTAGGTGGTGCTGAGATTGAACCCAGTGCTTCATGTGTGTGAGGCAAGCTCTCTACCGCTGAGCTATAACCCCAACCCCAAACATGTATCTTTTAAAAACTTTATTGCAGTGCTGAGGATGGAGCCCAGGGCCTGGATGTAGGTAGGCAAATGTACCACCTCTGAGCCCAACCCCTGTGCAACATTTAAGGGACTTTTATTTCCATAAAAGATCAACTTCCCTTCCATTAATCTTCATTTCTTTTACAGTATAAGAGCAACAAAAAATAATACATAACTTTGTGCAAAAATATTTTCTAGCCATACTTGGATGCAACCAATGGGAACAACGAAGCCTAATAAGTCAACTAACGTCACTGAAAATGGCAATGTATTTTGACGGACAGGAATATTTTGCTCAATTGTTGGAGGGCCTGTATCAGGCAGGATTTCACAGTTATGCCATCTGCTAGCTTTATATGGTGAGCAAAGAGATGCCAGGCAATGCCCCATCAGTTGGCAAAGGAGAACATGAAACTAGTAAAATGGGATTTTAAAATTCAAGGTCCCTTTCTAGAAGAAGCCCTATAATCCTTTAAAGCTCTCTCTCTTTTTTTTTTTTAACAAATGCCATCATGGAGATTGTCATGCTTCATATTGTAATTATGAAAGTAGATGTCTCCTCAAATCTGAGGAAATTTACTTTTAGAAGTGTCCTTCAAAAACATTTTGCACGAACAGTAATTACCAAGACTTCATTGTGCTGTTGTCATCTATAACCTTGACTGAATAGATTTCAATTTTTCTACTCCTACAGTTTATGAAACATCAGAGTTTCACAATGAATTAACATGCAGCGATTCCCAAAAAGAAAACAGACATATTTTCTACATACCAGTTTATAGTAATTCTGTTCTAATTTTTGCAACTTTCCAGTTCTAAGAAATGGTCAAACAAGTGTTATATTTGAATTAAAAGGAAGAAAATTTTGCATGTCTCTTAACTAGCTGGGCTTAATTACAGGATCTCATGGGGTCTGAGCCCTAGTGATTTTTGTTGTTGTTTTTGAGAATGGCAGTAAAAGGCTGACAGAGACATCCCAGGGCGCAGGAGAGTGGTCAATCTAGAAAGCTCCTTCCCTTCATTAAAGTAACTCAAAAGTAGTGGGTATTGATTCTAGGCTTTCTGGAGCGTCTGGCCCATTTAATAAAATCCTGTTGCCTTGGTATATGTTGGTCATCTGAGACGATACTACGACATGGTGCATTCAGTCAGTACTGCCTTTGGTGTATACACTGGGCAGAAATTTAATATGAAGTAATTTGAGTCTTATAATCATTCCTTTCTACACAGCTGAGAAAGGAAAATACCCTTGGAGATTCTTGGCCTGCTGTGGCTCAGAGATGGCCTGACTCAACATTTATAAACACAGCTATACTTGGGGATGTGCGCTGTAGGCTGCAAAATAGTAAACATGAGTAAGAGAAGTCTTCACAGACCTGGTCCTTCTTGGTAAAGTTTTAAAGGTCTAAGGAGAGAATGATTGTACATAAAATTACGGTTCCTTATAAGGAATTTCTGGATTGCTTATGTTTTATTCTCTATTTTTAGAAGGCAAATGAGCATCACATGTCTAGTGTATGTATTTGCTTATAACTAAGCATGCTTTTGATTTATAGTTGAAAAATAATACATACATTTTAAGATTACTTGATTTTCATTAACCATCAGTTTTTACCTTTAAAATACAAACAATGCAAGGCCTTGCCAGTTAAAAATTATGTCTTATGGATTAAAAGAATGGATCAAATTTGCATGCCCACTGTTACATATCATGTATTGACTTAAAAATCTACCCAGAGGTTTCAGATAAAAGCTTTTGAGTCCAACTTTATAATTACATAGAAAGCAAAGATCTCTTAGTATGTTTATCTACTGTTCCTCAAGGATCAATTAGACAAAACTAACGACACCATCCCTGTCTGACTTGGTATCCTTACATTATTAGGGGGAAAAAAATCAAATTTAACAATTTTGAGTCAGAAATCCTAAAAAGGACACAAATGACCAAACACCACCATCGGAAACATGTAATCATTGTAAGACTGAAAATATTAGTCACAATCCCTGAACTTTTTCTGTTACTTCACTATGACAATCATCAGTTTCAACATAGAATTTTAGGACTTCACAATTCACCACATTCAACAGTCTAGCAATCTAATGAGTCAAAAGCCCCAGTTCCTGCTGTACTGATTTTTTTTTAACTTCAATTAAAACACTGATGCTTATATTAATCAATTTTAACTCTTTTATATCTGTATATCATTTTATGTCTGTATATCATCCATGGACTCCTCATATAATAAATGCAGGTTCAAAAACAGAAGAAAAGCCCCACACTTTAGCTTTTTTTGGAATGCTTCAGTCTTACCACTGATTTCTTCCTGATCTCTTTCCCATTCTTTCTCTCTACCCATTATTGTCTTTGGCTCCCCAGGTTTGCATTCCAGGGAAGCAGCTCTTGGCAACACCCAGCCCTTTATGTGGGCCTGGCCGGCAAACTGTGTGCCTCTGGGGGAGCTCCTTTCTCACACCTCCCCCCAATTTCACCTGCAAAGATGCTGTGGCTCTCATCCTGGTGTCCCCAATCCTCCTTCTCCCCGGCAAGCACAAGCCTCCTCTTCAAGTGGACCTGGTCAGCACGCAGCTGCCTGCCCTGGCTCTCAATAGCTGCCTCTGCTGCTGCTGAGCTTTGCCAGAAGGGGCTGCCCCCGACACACTGAGCAATGCTTTGGCAGAGTTTAAAGACTTAAAAAAAAAAAAAATTCCCAACACTTTCACTTATCATCCCCAGAGAGCTCCCAGCAGGCTCAGTTGACAGGGGACAGACACTCAGATGTGTATTTTTCTTTAGACACTTTTCCCTTTCCATGACATTAGCTCCCTTCACTCCAATCATCTCACCTCCCAGCTCCCAATTCACAGCTCTGCATCTCCTGGTGTTAACACACATCCATTTCAAGAAACAAAATCACTGGTTTATTTGCAATGCATGTGGGAATTCAAGGCAGCCAAAGAATTTGCTTTTTTTTTTCCTTGTTTTTTTCTCTATGGCTCTATCTATCCTTGTTTTCTTTAAAAAAGTTTTATCATTTAATAAAAAAAAAATCACAATTTTCATGACTCTTAATTCAAATGGAAAAACAGGTTGCGTAATTCTCTTCAATGGACAGTTCTCTTTCTCTGCCACACAGCATAATATTCATGAGAACTCAATGGCACAGAGGGCAATCCTCATTATATAAGACCCTAGGAATGCACAAAGCCACGCACAATCCATCCTTTGTAGAGGCTGTGCATAGACCCAGGCAGACGCACACGCTGGCATTTCCTACCGTTCTAATTGCTGTGGGGATTCCGGATTCATCCACTGGCCCGATCCCCGGGTAATGTGGAGCTTTGATGACTGTCACTCTCTTCTCTTCCTCTGAGGATCTGTACAGTGGGATTGAGCTGCTGGTGGTACCGTCCAGAGACTGTGCATGCTGGGAATGGGTCTCTGCAGAATCTGTGCAGAAAATTTGGTGAAATATAATATATTGGATGCAAAAAGATTCAAAATTAATAGTGCCTCTTGTACTTCTGTGCCAATTGTAACATAGAGGTCATATTTCCATGGCTCTGTCTTTTAATTCATTGACTTTGTTTTTGAGCAGCTTGTGGTATAGAGGATATAGTGAAGATGTGCAGTGAATAGGCTATAACATAGAAGACCCCAACATTTATGACATTTGTTGAGTGACTGTTTGACAGCCACTGTTAAGTAAACAGTACATGTACCACCTCGTCTTCCCTTCCAGTAATCTTGAGGGACTATCTTGAGAGGGAGACAACAATCAGTTCTGATGAGGGGGCAGATAAATTCAGTAGTTTTCCTCAAGTCACAATTCATACCAATGTTATTCTTGTGATACCACTGACCACCAATGACAGTGACTTCATAGAAAACCAAGTGAACAAAAAATCACTTTAAAAATTTTTACATCCAAACAGGCATGAATGTTAAAGGTTGGGGGTAACAAAAAATGCTTTAAAATGATTAGTATGAATTGAATTGGGTTTAAATAGCCAATGGCTATAAAAGGCCAAAGCTATAACGTTTTACCACTTGAAGATAGCAATGGTACTGAGGATGTAAATTAGATAAAGCTTGTCAAGAACCTATCTTCCTGTTATCTTTATCAACTTCTAGTGTACTTTCAGAAGCAACCAAAGGGACACACAAGTATTATATTTTCCACTTACTCTGAGTTTGAAAATATGTCCTGCCATTCATCTGGCAAAATTAGCAATAAGACATCCTGTCTTTTATTAATTATTTCAAAATTTTGGTGACTAAGAATGTCACTTTCTTTATACTGTTTATGCCATAGCATGGTAGTTCTGTCACTCAGAAAGTTATTTTATGTGGAAACAGAAGAGCCCTATGTTTCAGGATAGAATTCATTGATATCATTCAGATATACATGTGTGTGGGTAGAAGTACATATATATGTACACACACATATACATACACACATAAATATTATATATAAATGTATTTTTCATGAAAAATTGTATGAACATCATAAGTAAACATTTTAAGAAATTTAACTCATCTTTATAAGGGTAATTGGAGTTAAGGTCTAACATTTATAGCTATTACTATTATTATGAATATTTTCAATTTAGCTTGCAACAGAAAAGCATTTTTAGTACATGTTTTAAAAGAATGGATAAAGCTAAGAATATGAAAGCCAATGAATATGAAATAAATATCTTTTCAAATTCCAAAAAGGACTTGAGAGCATAACCCTGATGCTAGTATTTTAATCATCAATGAATGTTTTTCGAAAAGTTAGTATGTGCAAAGTCCTAACCTAAGCACATGGAATCAACTCTGTCTTTCCCTGTGTTTCTTCAGGTTATACAGACTGTAGCTTATGCAATGGAAGTTAGTTCTTTATTTTATTATTCTTTTATATGGTCCACTTAACTCTTATCTTTGCAATCCCTTGTCCCCAACTAAATATAAAGATTAAACTTATAAATTCTTGTAAATTCTTCTCCTATCACAGCATTGGCCAATTAGAATTTGTTTGATGTTTATAAGAGAAAATTCTTCCCATGTAGTATAGTTAATATGTAAAATCTGCTCATTGATAAGGTCTAAAATCAAAGTCTCTCTCTATTTGAATATTTGTAATTTTTTTGTTTGATGGAATGGTGCTGGTAGGGGGGATAAAACTGTGTTCATTAGGACAAGCAATTGGATAAACAGTCACACTTTGATAATAAGTATTTGGGAAAGTGTTGTGGATATCCAGAATAACTTGTGAAGCTTTACTTTATATATATATATATATATATATATATATATATATATATATATATATATATATATGATGCTATATAGTTCCATTACAAAAATCTAAATATGATGGATTTCTGTTATAATACTAAGTATGGGCTGGTGGTTAAAGGGAAAATTTTTGGCACAGGGAAGTTCTACTTTCTTGTACTCTAAAAGGACATCATTATAAGGTGCACAGATGATCCCCAGGGGTAGCATTAAAGAAGGCACAAGTATGAGTCTTTAATGAGTCCCACAGCTGCATTTGAAGTCTTACAAAGAATTTGTTGACCATGGAAGCTGAGTTCCACCATGTACAGCCTGGATATTGCCATAACATATTTTTTTAGTAAACTAGGGATTATCATGATCTTTCAATATGGAGTCAGTATTGGGAAGGTGGGGTGCTGCCTGTTGTCAGCCAGGGAATAGCAAAGTCCTGTATTCTGGTCACTTTTTCTCTGTTGCTGATTTGCAGTGGCCAGAGGATGTGTCCTCTCCTTTTCTCCTTTCCTGAGAGGCACATGTGGGCATGCTCTCCTCAGCTCCTTCTCTGCTTCTTGCTCTCCTGGAAGTTTTCTCATTTCTCAACATCACAGAAGCTTTTTCAGCCCAAATTCATTTAGTGGTTCAATTTGGTATGTCTTTTAATGTTTGGGGGTTTTAGAAGTATTTATTACATTCTTTTCTAAACCATGCTTTGTATAAGATTTTTTCTTTTTATGGCATAGCATCTTTTTTTTTTTTCTTTCCAGGAGGTTTGAAGAATTTATGAGGCCCACCAAATTATATGCTTAAATATTTTTATGTTTATGTTTTTTTTTTCCTGGAGGAGAGCTATATTTTTCATCTGATCCTTAATCCCCAAAGGGTTAATAACTGTCTTTCTATAAAATTATAGAATCATCATTTAAGAGATCTCTGAAGTTTCCCTTGTTTAGCTTCCTACCACCCCATCCCAAACTGATGGCCTTCCGGTCTTGGTCTGCATGGTAGTTTATTACCGTGTGAACCAGTACTTTATTGTTTTATTACTTTGTGAGACAGCCTGTTCCTTTGTCACACTGTTTTGACTGTTAAACCATTCTTCCTTGTATATAAACCAAAAAGAACATTCTACAGCAAAAGTTCTTCCACAAAGGTAAAATCTGCCTCATGGGAAAGTACTACATTAATTTTTCCTGGGTAGTGTGGACTTTCCTCTCCCCAACTGTATCTTTTCCTTTCTACCTGCCACCTCAAATATCAAATAGCCTTTTTCCAGCCTCAGAGGTAGATGGGATCATGGTCTTGGAAGAGCTGGGTATCTGTTTTGTCTGATGTTGAAACCTCTGCCCTGGTTCCTCCTAGGACAGGTCATTAAAGAGTGGAGTGTTGAAATATCCTGCCTCACTTTGATGCCTTATGTTTTTCTCGTGTGCTTTGTACTTATATTGAAATAGCTGCGGGACTCATGGCGCTCACATCACTTACCAAGGGATCTGCCATGCTGCATGATCATGCTTGAGTTGAGCGAGGCTGGGAGAGAATATGCCGAGGGAGAAAACGGCCGTTGATAGTAACTCATTGGACTCACGGCTCCTCCAGAATTGCCATTCACTGTTATCTGGCTCTGAGGAAAGGGCAGAGGCATCCTGTTATAGCAAACGGTTCCTGTAAACATTTTCTCCTTTACATGACAAGGAAAGGCTTACAACTGCATGACAGTAATCAACTGCCAAGTTCTGATTTATTTCAAAAACTGATGTCATAGGGGCAGGGCACATTTTTTTCAGTCTCTCTCTCTCCATTTTATTTCTGAAAGTCACTCTCCTCTATATCAGAGGGCACAGAAGGTGGCTAGAAAGGATGAAAGCAGTTAGACACTCTGTTCACAGAAGTGCCTAGTGGTATCAACAGGAGTCACTGCTACATAAACATGGAGGGTGCATGTGCTCCTAAAAATCATGACTTAAGTAGTTGTGACTTAAATGGCACATGCAGGATTTGAAATGAATGCTCTGACATAAGGGAAGGGATTGGCTCTCAGATTTAGGAATATCCTCTAGTGAATAAAGGTTTCCAAAGCAAAGTGAATAATCTAAGGAACAACCTATTCTAGAAGAGTCACATACCCAGTAAGGCATCAGAAATACATGTTAAAATACTCACTTTTCCCTACTTCAAACTTCATCTGTTTGATTTATTAACAATTGATTTCAATTAATTTATATATGAGTGTTTTGTATTCCCAAAGGTATCTCAAGATTCTTGTTGAAGATGATCATAGATAGGCTCCTTTTTGAAGTTTTTATACATACAACCTGGTGCTAGCCACATAGTAGACATTTAATAGATACATATTCTAATTGAACTGAATCAGCTTAGTTTTCACAAGTTAAGCTCAGGAATAACAATTCACAGCACATCGATGAGTATTATGGAGATTATGTACTGCATGCAAATAACACAAAACATTAGTAAGATCTTTGAGTTAAAATTGTCTTATAGCTGAATACACACAAACACGCGTATGTACATAAAGACCCATAATTTGCGAGCTTTTACTACTTATTTTAAAACAAAATAAACTTCTATTATACAGGCTTGAAACATAGACGAATAATTACATAGTTACACGATTTCACTTTAAAATAGGTTATGTTTTCAAATGACCTAGAATAAATCTGATTTTATTACTTCATAGCCATAACACATAGATACTAAAATCAATAAACATTTCATTATAAGGATTGCACTTTTAAAATACTTTTTTCAGATGTTAGGAAAATTGCTTTCATATCATAACCAATCATATATTGAGTACCTTCTACCTGGAAAGACCCGGACATTCAATGTGAGGCACAGATCTGATCAAATGTTTCAGAGCCTTTAAGTATCCCTGGGGTGTGATCTGAGGATGTTTTTGATTACTTGCTCAAATCAAGTCTGGTGGATCTTTATAAATATAATCTTAATGCTATTGCTCTAATGTGCTATAATTAATGTTAAAAGTAGGAGATTAATTTTTATTAAAAATCAGTAGGTTGCAGTGGGTTGAGTATCCATTATCCAAATGCTTGGGACCAGATGGATTTTGGAATATTTATATATACGTAATGACGTACCTCAGGGATGGAACCCAAGGCTCAACATGCAATTCATTTTTATTTCTTTCATGCCTTATACACATATGCTGAAAGTAATTTTAAATAATAATTTTAGTGCACCTGCATTTTGACTGTCCTTTCACATGGAGTGAGGTGTAGAATTTTTCCACTTTACTGTGCCATGTCAGTGCTCAATTTTTTTCAGATTTTGAAGCATTTTGGATTTTGGAGTTTTGGGTTAGGGATACTCAACCTGTGTGTTACAAAACTTAAGAAACTGAATCCTATTTTGATGGTTTCAATAATATTCAGGGATTATAAATGAACACTGAACGTAGATTTACTCTTTTATTGTGTTAAACCAATCAAGATTTTAGTAATTAAATAACACTATTAGGATTTTTGAAAATAATTTATAACTATAGTGATTATAATTAATGATGAGGAAAAACATCCCATGAAGAACCTATGAGCAATAAACTGATATTGGAATTCATTTCAATTGCAGTCCCCTCTGTGTACACAAGACCATCTGCATAACTGAAGATCCCAGAGAGTCTTAATAACATACAACTGAAGAGATCAGTACACGAATTGATATGCTCTGGTAGGACATAGACAGCCATACCTGCCAAGCACCTGATAACACAGGCTGGTCCCCTCCTGTGGCAAGGGAGGAATGTTTAGTGGAGTAAGTCCTATAATGTGTTTTAAACACCTTCATTGGATGACTACCAAAACCCATCCAAAAAAAGATGGATGGGATTCATTTTCTGTAATTGCAGAGTCTTAAAAAATATATGGCTTACTAAAACATTTCTCTATGCATGAATGTTGCAGATTTAATGTCCTGGATAGAATATAGAAACTATGTAACATGAATAAAATTTTGTTTATGACAGTGCTCATTTGGAACTTCATTGTAACATTTATTTTAGGAAAATAAATTCCCATTTATTTATTTATTTATTTTCTGCCTAAAGTTATGTGCCTTTGAAATGGAAGCCATTATTTCTACATTATATGCAATTGAAAATTTGTGCCATAAAATTTTGAAGCATTTTAGGCATTCGTTAATAATTTATTAGGAACTGCTTGGCATATGGACACTTTTCAATGACATAGCATGTAGAAAAAATATTTATAGATGGAAGGCAAATATAAATAATGTATTCATAAATTTCTGTACTGGAGTGGCTCAGGAAAAATAATTCCACAACAATCACAGGGCTAAATTTCTGTAATGTTAATTAAGATTATTTACATCATCCATTCCTCAGGGGCAAAAGGGTTAAAAAGATTTGGTTGTTTAGTAAAAGGCAAGTAAGAAGAATTAGCACCACTCAGTCAGTAAGCACTTCTGTGAGAAACAAGGATATTAAACTATTTACATAGGACCATTAATATGAGTCAGTGAAGAAAAATGTCATCTACTAGGTATTAACATTGGATTAAAATTTTTGAAACATTTTAGACTTTTTCTACATTCTAATTATAACAGTATACTTATTTAACTTTCTGAGATAACTCATATTAAGGAAAATCACTGTACAACTCACCAGCCATAACCATATACTAAGCCATAAGTAAACCATTTTGAAGCAATCATAAATAACTCTATAAATTAAGTAAAGAAAATATAAGTAAATTTTATAGCTCAAAGTAATCTTAATGAGGATGACTGTAGTGCATCTCCCTGGCAGATGGTATAGAATTGGTTTACTCATCAACACCTATGTGAAAAAAAAATGTTCAGCTGCATAACAAGATGGCAGACAAGAAATCAGTCTTTGTGAAAAACGGTGGAGGCGAAGGAAGGAAGAATAATTACATGAGTGGTGGCAGGGGTGGTTAAGGTGGTACCATCTGTCACAGCAGACCTCTGACCCCAGGTTGGGGAAGGTGTCTCAGAACAGTCAGTGGTGTCAGGGTTACCCATCTGCAGCTCAGCTAGAATGGATGCGGAGGACTCGCTCTCAGAGCGGGAGGAGTACTCGCCCAGGGAGGAGTCTGTCCTGAGAGAGCCTGGGTCGTGGCTGTGGACAAGGCTTTCAGGAGCTAGGAGAGGGTGTTTATAGGAACAATGTGAAAGGCTCTGGGGCTTAGGCAGGCACGGAGGCCCCAGATCATCAGGTGGCCGTGCTGGGCTGGAGCCTCTATCTGCTGCAAAAGTGACTCCTTTTTGGTTAAAAGGAATGGCAGGAAAAGGGCACGAAGAAGCAGCTTCTGATGTGGTTTGTCTGTGTGTCTGTGAAGCATTTACCTCCAACACACTGGCAGCTAAGTGCTGATTTCCACGCTGAGTTTGAGGAAAAATAATAAGAACAGATATGAATTATCCAATGAACAAAAACATCTCTGTTTGGCAATGGGGCAGAGAAGGCAAAGCATTGGTTTTATTTGCAAGCACTTTAAGAAAATACACTCAGATGTATTAGGTGTCAACCACACAGTACAGAGAAAACATGGAAACATTAAGAAAACGAAGCCAGGCAGTGTTTTTTGGAAACAAGACTAGTTTTCACACGGCACTGCAAATTAAGTTTGGGTAGTAGGGGCTGTGAGTGTTGACATAAGGGATTTCTCCCTTAAAAGTTTGAGCTTTTTGTCCTGGTGACAGAAAAATGATATCAGATTGTCCATGGCTGGGCAGTATTAGTTTGACCTTCACAAGAGAAGCCTTGTAGCATAGTTCTTCCTGTGGCCTCCCCATGGCCATAATGTCCCCAAACTATAAATCAGTTTGCCTCATTTTTTTTTTTTCTGACTGATGGATTTAAATACTGATCAAACTAAAAACAACTAAGTGGAAAGGGGATTTGTTTCCTTTCCACTCGTTGAGTCTGTTGATTTCACTGAAACATGAAAAAACAACTGAACTTTAAAATAGCAGTGCAAATAGAAGTTCTTATGTGTGAAAGTGAAGTGAAAAGAAAAACCAGCCAGTGGGAATGGTTAGAGGGCACCGTCCTTGGTTAGAGCTAATGTTAAATCTCAGGAAAAGGAGAAAGAAATGGAAGGAGAAATAAAAGGTTTAAGATCATTAAAGCTATTTATAATATGCATATATGTTGGAGGGATTATCTGCAGCAGGAAGGGAGAAGATGGTCCATTAAACATTTTTGCATTCATCTCATAATTTTGATGGTGTCTGACCACACGTATTAAATATAATGATAATCATAAAACTCCGTGAATGAATGAAACTTCAAAGCAACTTTTCCCTTTTAGTCTCCCCTCCTTGCAGAATACAGGATCTTGGGGTATTTGAGACACTGCCAGGTGTAAGATGGCTAAAAGCATTATGGGATATTATCATCAAGGAGGGACGTGGATTAAAAAGAATTGTATAAACTTAGCAATACTGCCTAGTAAAGATTTAAGTGGTACCATTTGGTGTCCTAGGCCAGCCGTAATTTTCATAGCAGCTGATGTCATATAGGTTGAGGGCCTCATAAAAGTCATAATTATTTTTTTTTGCCTCAGACTTTTAATTGAATACTTAAAATGCACCATATAAAAATTTCTCTATGGGTCATAGATCCCTTAGAAAGCTCTTGATTCTTCTCTTAGGAAAATTGTAAAAATTCATGCATACATAAGGTTCTGTATAAACAGAAATACTTGCTTCTTGACGAATCATATTACATTTGTTTCTATAGCTAGAACTGTAAAATTCAATAGTTGGTCACCCAACTATTTCTTTTTTTGGGGGTACTGGGGATTGAACTCAGGGACACTCAACCATTGAGCCACATCCTCAGCCCTATCCTCAGGGGCTCATGCACTCTTTAAAGCACATCCTTAATCCAGCGAAGTTAAGAAATTCCAACCCTGCATAAAAAGACAGATTTCCATATTCTATTTTTATTTAATAAGCTTTGTTATTATTGTTGTTTAAACATAGTCATTTTAAATATTTTTTTCTTACTGTTTATGATTTTTAAAATCTCTAGAACTAACTGATTGATTTTAAGTCTGAGTTACCTAGACTCAAAAGGTTTTAATGGGAGTGTATACATTGTATTAGAAAACATTTATAATAATTGTAGATTTTATTGGGACAGAGCTACAATTTTATGAAACTATAATAATTATAATTTAATACATCAAATTTTGATTCAAGTCTGAATGAAATTCAATATGAAGCACTCTTTGGGCAGAGTTAGTGGAATTTCTTACCGTAATGTACTTTCACTAAACTAGTTTCCATATAATCATGAAAATATTCCATGGATCTTTAAATTTGTGTATAGTAATTGAAAATTCTGTTAAATATTTTAAACAATAAAAAAGGAGGTGAGTCATCTGCTCAAATGAGTTTTTTGTCCCCTTAAAAATTAGAAAAATTTAATGACTTCAACTCTCATGAGATTGACTCTCCATGTCCTTTGATGTGAAATATGTCAAAAACTAAGGCATATTCTTCCCATAATCATCTGGGTCATCAGATTGTTTGTATGGCATTGCATCTGGGAATGGTCTTTATCCATTCATTCATTTTTCCAAAGAGAACTGTTTCATCTTTTGAATTTTTCTCACTGCCTCCTGACATGGTCACAATTTTGAGTCTCTTAAGGTATGTATGTGGGGCATGTGTATATGTGTAGGGTGTATGTGTGTATGCGTAACGTGAAGGTAATGTGAAATACTTGCTTCTTGATGAATCATATTACATTTATTTCTATAGCTAGAACTGTAAAATTCAGTAGTTGGTCACCCAACTATTTTTTTTGGGGGGGGGGTACTGGGGATTGAACTCAAGGGCACCCAACCATTGAGCCACATCCTCAGCCCTATTTTATATTTTTTATTTAAAGACAGGGTCTCACTGAGTTGTTTAGTGCCTCACTTTTGCTGAGGCTGGCTTTGAACTTGCCATCCTTCTGCCTCAGCCTCCCAAGCTGCTGGGATTATGGGCATGTGCCACTGTGCCAGGCTAACTATTCATTTTTTAAGTAAAGTTTTGAAATACCTTGGAATCCTTTTACATGACCTTAATCTCCACACTAATGAAATACCCCTGGACAGAAGAGCAGAGGGAACCATCTCATATACATTTCCCCAGAAAATGTGAGAAAAGAAGCAAATGAATGTGAAAAAAAGGAGAGAGGAAGAAGTATTATCTTGCTCTGGACTACACTGCAGTAGCAACTTTATTTGCATGTAGTGGCAGAGATGACTGCATAAAATCACCCTGTTTTATGTCTCCTTTGCAAGATTATGTAAAGCTAAGCTGTCTGATTATGGGTCAAGGGTCACTAACTTTTTATGAATTTGAGATGCTTTTTGTTTTTGCTAAAATTATTGAGGGAGGAGCTAGAAACACCAGCTAGCTGCTGCCTGGTCTTTACAAAGAAAGGGAAACTTCCCAAAGCTTGGCATCCCTATTTCACCTGATTATTAAAAATAGCATTGAGCCTGTTGGTCCAACTGAATTCAATCCAGAATGCTAAGGAGAACCTGTGGATGAGAAAGATGACTAAATCAAGTCTGGAGCTCCCTGAGTAATGAAGAGCAAGGGAACTCAGAGGAAGGTGGATGTCAGAAGTGGAAAAAGCACAGTAAACTGGAGGTAAGCACTGAAAACTCAAGTGCCTGCCATGGAGCAGGAAGCCATCTGGACTATGCAAATCAAGCCAGATACTAGGTAACACAGAGAATGCTGGGAACCAGGACAGAATGGAGAAAGCATATTCCCCAAAGGCAGGATTGATCTGTCCAATGTACTTTGACTTGAAAGATGTCACAAGCTAAAGCACATTCTCTCTAAAATGACCGTGTCATGTGTGATATCATTAAAAATAAAAATTAAACTAAAATTAAAAATTTAAATTAAAAATGAAATTAACTCAGTGACAACCACAGCATATCAGCAGTCATTAGCCCTCAAACCACCAGTTTGTTGACTCTGTAGATGTAGAAGATGGAGATGGAAAGAGGGAAGGTGGATGTGGACTTGGTGTGAAGCTGGGATAGGAAGAAAGTGCATGGCGTGGCAGGATGAGGTGAGTGAAGGACTTATTTGGGGGCAAATATTTAACTGAGAGATAAGAGCTCAGTAACTGAAATAAACATTATTTGAATGCAATCTTAGGGGGAAAAAAATCAATGCAAACAACAGTCCATACTGAATAGAATTTCCAAAGTTGAAATAAAGACCAGTGCCATGCCAAGCCATGTTGGAGACTAAGGAAAAAAGAACAGTGATTTTTTTGCAGGAGGTACTGGGGATTGAATTTAGGGGTGCTCAACCACTAAGCCACATCCCCAGCCTTATTTTTGTGTTTTGTTTAGAGACAGGGTCTCACTGAGTTGCTTAGTACCTCAACATTGCTGAGACTGGCTTTGAACTCACAGTCCTCCTGCCTCATCTTCCCAAGCCACTGGGATTAGAGGCATGTGCCACCACGCCCAACTGTGTCCATGATTTTTTATGAAAGCATATGCCAGCAATAGTATTTCCAAACTCTACATCTTTGCTGATCTCATGTTTAATTGAGAGAATAGTCATGTTTGACAATTTCCTCTTGACCAATGAAGAGCTTAAATATTTTTTTTTGTTTGACTTAAGATGAAATAAATTTATGATTAATTTTTTTTGGTAAATAAAATCATCTGAACTTTGAATAATTCATTTTAGTAAAGCTACCTTTCAAATACTCAGTATTTTCAAAAGATCTAAATACTCTAGAAATAAAACCATTAAAAACATACACAAATGTGTATGTAGAGGGACATATTTTCTCTTCAGCTTTATGTTCCATATTTTCTCTTTAGCTTGACAGGGCCTTGGGGACTAAGATATTAACATCTTCCCTTTAACATCTTTAGCCACTGAGCTTCTAGGACTCATTTCTCAAGGAACATGTGGGGCATGTATTCAACAGCAAGCAAAGGGATTTAGCAGGTTTTTGTTTGTTGTTTGTCTGTGAGGTTAACAAATTGCGAAAGATGTAAGTCATATTGTTTGACTTTGACAACAGGTGGGAGAGCTTCCCGGTGGCCTTGGATCTGCAGTCAGGTAGACTTGGTTAAGTTGTATCATCTTCCTTGGCCTCAGTTTCCTCATATGTAAAATATGAGCATAAGTAAAACCCATCTCATAAAGTTTGTGAAAAATTAAATGAGATAATGTAAGAAAGGTGCTTGGCACAGTGCCTAATGTGTTGTAATAACTGTTATTCTTTAAAAAAAACGAACATGCTTAGAAGGCATTGGGATGCTTTGCACAAAAAAAAAAAAAAAAAAAAAAAACAGGATAGAGAGAAGACAGCAATATGAAAACTGTCAATAGTAGGAAGAAAACTTCAACTTTTCTTGCTCCACAGAATGAATATGTATGATTTAAGGAAGGTAAGTTCAAGAAGAAGCTGATTACCCACCTTTTGGGAGATGCAGAGGATTTCAAGATTCTTATGATTTTTAAATGGGGATAACAATCCCAAATATTCTCTAACATTCAGTCTTTCTCTTACAAACACACACACACACACACACACACACACATCAGATGAAGACATTGTCAAAGATCTTGTAAACTCATAGCGAAGTGGTTACAGAACATTGGTTGGCCAGACTAATGGAATACATCAAAGATCAGGTCTGGTACTTTTGGGGATGGTCCAGAAAGTAGACTCTGTAGTTTGTAGTTTTTCTACCATTTCCACACCGCTGACACTTATTCCTTACTCTGCCTTCCTTAATTTCTACATATTGATCCCATGGAGCAAAAGAAATGAGTTTTCTCTCTGATCTACTTGACAGTCAGATAAATTCCCCTTTGTGTCCCCAACATATGTGCAGTAGTTGCTGTGGAAGTCTTTGGCAAATGATTGATTATGTTGTTTCATAACAGAAGGGCCAAGTTTATCCCTTAGATGCAAAGAGCACAGCATGTACAAACGCCATCAAAGACCAGGTGTAGCTATTTGCTGTCTTTTCAAAGCTTCTGGCTTAGACTTTCACACATCTGACACTGAGAACAGTGTGACAATTTTAGCAACGGTATATTTGTTCACACAGCAACAGAAGGATAACATGCCTCATTTGTCATCTTTCTATACATAAATTTGTGGGAGGTAAATTTTAAAATGTGCAGTTGACAAACCGTATGTCAAATTGTCAGATATGGAGAGAATTCCTCAAACAGTAGCCTATAGTCATCTATTTACACTAACAGTCAGACTTTCATAATAACAATCATATGTAAATGAAACTTCTACAATATTAAAATTTGTTTTCCCATCCTTAGTGTAGATTGCTTTTGTTTCTTGGTCTTCTGATTTCTTGGGAAACTAATTTTTTACAGTAGCACATGTTTAACTGATTTATAGAGTATGGCTTATAGTGCTTGATGTTTACTAAGATTTCTTGCAAGAATGTGAAATGTAAGTATTTAAAATGGAAAGGTCACCTGTGTAAAAAACCATTAAATGGAAAATGAGGGTTAAAGATGATGTATATTACAATAGTAATGATGTGAAAACAAATTAAATGTCCATCAATAGATGAATTGATAAGGAAAATGTAGCATATACATACAATGGAATATCCTTTTGCATTAAAAAAAAGGCAATCTTTCAATATGTTGCAACCTGGGTGAATCTGGAGGACATTATGTAAGTGAAATAAACTAGTCACAGAAGGATGAATACTACATGATTCCCCTTATGTGGGGCATCTAACACAGTCAAACCCATGAAAGCAGAAAGGAGAGTGGTATTCGCCAGGGGCTGTGGGGAGGTAGAATTGAATTGCTTTCAATGTGTGCAGAATTTCATTTATGCATGATGAGTGAACTGTAGAGATCTGCTGTATGACGTTATGCCTGTAGTTGACTACACTGTAGAGGACACTTCAAATTTGTTAAGGAGGTAGATCTCATGGTACCTGTTCTTACCAGAATAAAAAAATAAGACAATTAAAACTGCAACACCTTTATGCTTCCTTTTTTGACTGTTAGGACACTCTCTATCTTGAAACAAACTATAAGCCTGATGAAGAAAAGTCTTATTTACCAGTATAAAAATGAAGTATTCTTAAAAATAATATATTTCTTTTCCCCGATCAGGTCCATAATTTGTAAAAATGACATCATTTCAAAATAATAACGGTTACTTTATGTTGAAGAATTACTGTGTAGCAGCCACTATGCCAACCTTCCTATATGCATTATCTTACTTAAACATCATGGCAACTGTAGGAGATGAATGCTATTATTAGCTCCATTTAATAGATGAACAAACTGAGGCTCAAGAAGGGAGAATAACTAGTCAGAAGGTCCTATGTTAATATCTCCTTGGAAGATCTGACAGTCTAGTTGCTCTCCTCCCAGGCTTTCTTAATTGCACTCCCAAAGTCAAGACTAGGTTTTCAAATTCCCTCTTACCCTTGCCCCGTCTGGTCTGCAGCACTTGCGCAGTGAACTATTCCTTCTCTGTGTGATTTCCTCTCTTGTTATTCACTTGCCCCAGATCCCTGGATTTCCTCCCTCTGAGAACATGGCTTTCAGTCTCCTGGGCTGGTTTTTCCTGTTGATGTTGGGATTTGCTTAGGCTCAATTCTTGGGGCATCTTCTTTTCTCCACACTCGTTCCCTGTTGACCTCACTCAGTCTCATGACTACGAGAAACATCTGTAAGCTGATGGCTTTAACCGAGAACCTGGCCTTATTTCCTGAATTCCAGACTCTTGTATCCAGCTGCACACTTCACCCCTCCCTGTGGGTGTCTTAGAGACACCTCAAAGTTATCATGTCCCAGCTGGATGTAGTGGTGCACCCCTGGAATCCTGTGACACTGGAGGGTGAGGCAGGAGGATTGCAAGTTTGGGGCCAGCCTCAGCAACTTAGCGAGATCCTAAGCAATTTAGTGACACCCTGTCTCAATAATAACAACAACAACAACAATAATAACAACAACACAAAAGGGTTGGGGATGTGACTCAGTGACCCTGGGTTCAATCCCTAGTACTAAAAAAAAAAAAAAAAGAAAAAAGAAAGAAAAAACCATGCCCCAAATAGTATCTGTTTCCCCTGACTGCTCTGCCCATGGTTGTTTGGTCTCTGTTGATGGCAACACCACCCTCTCAGCTGATGTCAACCTTGACTCTTCCTCTCACGCCCCATGAGCAATCTGCCAGGAAGTCCCTTGTACTGTACTTCTGAAATACAGCCACAGAGTTGAATTTCTCACCACCCCTACTGCTTCCCCCTGGATTTCAGTCACCATTGTTTCTCACCAAATTTATATTTTCCTAATGGGTTTGCCTGCCCGCTTTCTGGCCCTAAGGTAGTTTTGTTCTCAATTGTTCTAAATGTCCCTGCTAGAATGAGTTGGTTAGGATGTAAGTCAAATAATTATAGTAGCAGCCTCAAAATCCTTCAGCGATTCCCATTTTCACTGAGGATAAGAGTCAAAATCTTTGCAGTGGCTTCCAAGGACTTCGGTCAGTTGGCCTTTGTTTTCTGTGACTCCACCTCCTATTACTCTAGGCCTCACTTCCTCTCTGGCTTCCTTGCTGGTCCGACCTTGGACCTTGAATGGCAGCAGCATGCTTCAGCCTTAAAGTCTTTGCACTGGATATTCCCTCTGTCTAGAATATTTGTCCCCACTTCAATGCTGTTCTGTCCTTTCAGTGATATCTATTTGACTAACCCGTTTTAACGTGGCCTGTGCGCCCCATCTCTCTGCTTAGCATTGCTTAATCATGTTTCCACAGAGTAATGTCTTTCTAATGTAGATAAATTACTTAAGTTTTTATTAACATTTGCCTCCCACCCCCACAAACATGGCTTCAACTTCAGCTCTGTCACTAGAACCTTGACATATAGCAAGTACCCCATAAATATTTGTTGAATGAATAAAAGTAGCAGAATCTTGAATCTTAACTTTGGGATCATGCTAATCCTCTGGGGATTATGTAATTATCAATTACACAATGATACTATGACAGAATTTTACATATGGAAATCTTTGCTTCCTAAAAATCTGGCGGATACAAGTTGATTAATATTTATTAGATAGTGGAGACCCACTATCTCCAGTCAGCCTGGATAGTGACAAAACCATGGAAATGATCAAACTTAGGTTTTCAAACATAATAAAACCATTTTGAGGAACCAAACTATATTAGATGAGTCCAATAGTTCTAAATGTCCCTGTGACTTCGCCGAGCACTGCTTCCTGTAGGGACACATCCTGAGACCCAAGTCAGCTTCCTGATGCTAGCACAGCTCTGGCTGTACAGGCTCAGATTGATTTTGCTTCCTCAGACCATCCTGAGCTCTTGGGCCCCATCAAGACATCTGCCTTATTTCTCCTTATGTCATAGCCCCATGTCTCCTTGTCACTAGTGAGTTAACTATTTCACAATGAGAGGTATCATAGTTCTTCTGAGGACAAGCTCTGCGGCCATTGGGTTTGTATTCTGACTGGGGAAGCAACTCACTTTGGTGCCTCAGTTGCCTTATCTATAAAATAGTTGTAATAATACATACATAATCAATACATATTGACTATGGAAATAATCAATAGGGCAACGCCTGCATATGGGAAAACCTTATTATTTATTAGCTGCTTTTATTATTGATATTATCTTATTACATGTGGGCTCTCCAAAGATATTAATGTTAATCCAAAAAGTTTGCTCTCCTGAATGAGTTTTGTATATTATGATTAGCTAAGTTTTCTACATTATGAATGGATAGGAGGATCTTGGTGTCAGATATCTATTGAAGACTCTCTTCAAAGTTGTGTTGTGGTTTGTCTTTAACAACTCAGCTGCAGTAAATAGTATTATACAAGCTATTTACTTAGGTCCTATTGTTTTCAATACTTTCATGACTGCTATTACTGCTAGTATTATGTTTTTCATTAGTGGTTATCATTTATTGAGTGTTCGCTCTATCCTGAGTAAATTACCTCTAATAGCTTCCCAGTCTTCCCACGACCTATGAGTTAATACTCTGATTTCTTTGTTCAGACTCCAGAAAATTTAGTAATGGATTCTTCATGACAGTCAGTGGTAGAGCCTGGATTAAATTATGTAGTTTGTTCTTCAAGTTTCTGCTCTGAACACTACAATATTTCATGGAAAATCCAAAAATAATGGAGCACATTTCTCTTCTAAACAAATAATAAGTGTCAACACAATGATGCTACGACAGAATTTTACATATATGAAAATCTTTGCTTCCTAAAAATGCGGGTAATAAAAGTTGATGAGTTCACTATACTTTCTGACATGATAAACTAATCTAGTTTCAGTCAAAATGAACATTGAGCTACAAAGGAATAAACAGTGCTTGATATTGTGATGAACATTTCCTGCTAGAGTGAATTATTGACAATTATCTTAAGAAAGTGTGTACACTCAAATAAAATTAGCTAACGAAACATCTGGTAGGATAAAAATCTCTTTGAAATCTGAAAGTACTTTAAGTATTGAAGTGGTTTGCAGTGTCTTAAAGAACTGACCCTTCAGTGATTTCTAAAATATATCTAGGAGGAAGAAATTTCTAGAACTGATTTCTGGATAAAAGTGTGTGTGTGTGTGTGTGTGTATGTGTGTGTTTAATTAAAATATACCTGGAAATTTACTGGTAGATTTAGTCAACTTTTAAATTCTAACTGTAAGATGGTTTCTTTCTCCTTTTCCTTCCTACTTGGAAACAAACAAAGCATTAGTTTGTGTAAGAAGCCCAAACCAAAGGAGTTAGAGTCTCTATTATGCACACGAAGAAGAGACTGGAAAGTGTAATGTACCACCCGGCAGTCTGAGGACTGAGAGGCCACAGCAACTGCAGACATTTGTTTCTCTTGCTGAGGAGGTATCTTTGTAGTCTCTGGAGGAAGCTCAGGATGCTGTTTGTGGCTTTCAGGATCTTTTCCTGAAAGGGGAGCTATTTGAATGGAAAGAGATGCTGTGTGTATCTCGGGCTCTGGGTTAGGGGGTGGTGAGGAAGGCCTTTTGAGAAATAATGGTACTTCAATAGGTTTGGAGAACTGTGGAGAACTCATGGGGTTGCTACTTCCTAGATCCTGGTTCTGAGTTAGTTTCATGGTAGAAATTCTCCGAGTATGAGAATCTTGTGTGTAGTCCTCTTGTAGCAATGGGGTACTGTCAGCGAAGGGAGCAGAACCTATTCTGGGAGCTGCTGGGAGAGGATTAGTGATTTTTTGTGTATATGACATAGTTGTGTTGGATTCTTCAGAATATACGATTGTCTGGCTAGAATTGTCACTAGAATGCATAGTTGTGTGAAGAGGCTCTTTGTTAGTAAAGTATTCTGTACAGGAAGGGGTTTGTGGGTTAGTTACCAATGAGTCTAAAATATCAGGCTTTCTGTGATTGGTTATCAAGGAGCTACAAGAGCTCTCTTTTCTGGCTGGTGGAAGGGGTGCCTAGATGGCCAAAAGCATCCGGAAAAAGAAATAACATTGAAGGAAAAACAGAGAAAGTCAAAGTTAGTCATGAAAGAAACCTGCCCTTAAAGGTAGAACAATCTCTCTTTTCTCACTATGCTTTACATTCTGTTGGCTATATTAAATTATCATTTTCATTCCTATAAAAATTCCTATTTTAGCCAGGAGCAAGGGTGCACATCTATAATCTAGTGGTTTGGGAGGCTGAGGCAGGAGGATCACAAGTTCAAAGGCAGCCTCAGCAACTTAGCGAGGCTCTAAGCAACTTAGCAAGATCCTATTTCAAAAGAAAAATATAAAACAGGCTGGAGAATGTATCTCATTGATTAAGTGCCCCTGGCTTTAATCCCTGATTTAAAAAAATAATATTATAAAGTTGCCTCCATCCACATTCTGGGATATTATGTTAAAAATGAACATATGTTCTCTTGGCATATTTTTAGACTTCAAGGTCTATGGTTAATTAGTCACATAGTTTTATAATATTTTTCATGCTTGTGGCACAATTTTACTCAAATCTTCAACACAGAGTCCCTTTAGTTTTCAGAGTGAATAGTTGCATAACTCGTATTTATTGAACACATAATGTATTGTTAACCTTATGACTTTGAAATCCAAAACATCAGCTGCCAGCTTCTTAAGAATTAGAATGTATCCTAAACATTCTGTTAGAAGATGGCTTACTTTTATGAGCTTAATCAGAAAAAAACAAAACAAAACAAAACAAAAACCCATAAAAAACATGAAACACTTGTTTTGAACTTAAAATTTGTTCTCCTTGTAAATAGAAGTCTGGCAAACAAAGCAAATTCAAAAGCAAATGTATATTAAAAAGAAAAGACTATGAAAGAGGTTGCTAAGAAAGAGATTCTCTTTAATAACCATGCTTTAAAGTAACACAGTAAAGAAGAGTGTGCAGGATTACCTGAGTTGGTGATTTCTTTTCTTGCAGGTTTGGTCGAACACTTCTAAAACCTTTTGCTGCAAGAGAGGAATATGTAGCATCTCCGTTCAGTGTCTCTTGATTTCGATCATTGTAAGATCTCCACGCTTTTATTAAGGGAAAACAAATTGGATACAAAAATATCTGGGTTCACATAAACATTTTTTTTCAGAAAATTTATTTTTATTTCTAAAATGGAAGCATTCTTACTAGAATTTTCATTTAAAAATGCATAGCAATATATGAAATTTAAGTTTAACATGAGATCAACAATGTGGCTATGGATACGTAAAAAAAAAAATCCTCATAATAAATATAATAGTTATCAGAATATCTTTTCTGTACCTGAGTCTGGTGAATGAGAATCACGCCCTGAAAGAAAAAAAATATTGAAATTAATGCAAGGGTACAATAACTGAACAATCCAGTGAAAATACTTGGTGAAGAACTACGTGCATTATTTTTGTAGACATTATCTCAGTTCTAAAACTCTGGGTACTTTAAATATAATGAGAGGTTTGTGCATTAATTTTAACTTCAATGGAAATGTCATTTACTAAATAACCATAATATATAATTAACACATATATCAAACACTAATTTTTCTCCTCAATAATGCTGCAGCCATATAATTTTAAGATTATTGTTACCCATGAATTTCTTACATGAATTTCTGAATATTGAATTAAAGGATCTAAAAGGATCTGGTTCATAAATAATGGATGTTTTTCATAGCATTAAATCAAATGAGCAGACCCATAACTGGTAAAAGCCCTGTTGTTACTGACTTTATTTAACTTCTGTGCTAGAGATGAATTTTTTAAAATAGTTTGCATTGTTTCTATCAGATCATGAGATACTTTCAAATAATCTGTTACTTTTTAATTTTCTTCCTATTGTTATTTAAAAATCATTTAAATTTAAAATATGAAAGAGCTGTTAAAATGCATTCCATTGTCCTTTAACTCATGAATCTTGGAAAATAAATTTCAGTAGCTTAAATCACTCTTGGTAATGCAGTTGGAAATTGGCTCAATCCCATATTTATTATTGATTTTATTGGAATTATGCATTCAAGGATCTTCTGTATGTACATTTGGGGTAATCAAATGTGCCCAATGTTCACATTTAAAGTTATCAATTTGTCTGTGTGGTTCTATTATACAACATGGTTAATTGCACTTAGATATATAAAACCTTGAACTTGGAAAGACTCCTAGGGGCATTTAACTGTCCAATTCCTTCTACTTGTTACCTGGGACCATTATTAAATTACTATTATTTCAGTGACTTTTTTCTTCTTCTCATGTATAGGGTATAATTATTTTGAATTCTGAACACTAAATTTGGGATGATAGACGCATAAATAGTTAGGAAACCCTATTTAATTTTACATATTCTCGTTCCCTCCTTTAGGCAAGGCCTTTCAGACAGATTTTTTTCTAAATCAAAGGAAGAAAAATAAATATGAATCAGCACAGAGTAATTTAGAATGACTCCAGCCCAGATGAGTTAGAGAAGACTAACAAATTCCCATTCTTTATAAAACTGAAAAATAGTATGGATTTTAGCTCTAATGAATGAAAAATTGGAGTCATAAAATGAATACCAAACAGTAAAAATAACTTTGAAGATTTATGCATAAAATGTACTGGATTCTATTTCCAGAATTTGATGGGAGGTAAAGATTGAAATTCATCATTTAATTCAGTTAAATGATGTTGAGGACTCTATAAAGAAAATAAACATAGTCTAGTGATGCAGAGCAATCTCTGGAATTTTGTTTGGGACATTTAGGAAGAGAGATTTAGTAAAGACTAGGGTGTCACACACTGTGGACAATGAACAAATTTGGGGACTTAAGGAAAAAACAATGAATTAATAATGATTGTTATTTATATTATAATTATTTGCTTGAGAATAGGGAGTTTATTTTTCTCTTGGTTTGATAGGATGAAAAAAGAGGGTATGTAGTATGTGCTGAGGAGTGAGGTCATAGGAGCCAGATATGTGGAGGTGCAGGTGGTTAGATGGGAGGGTATACTAAGCTGGTCTGAAGGGTGTGATGTTTGTATGTGAGGAATCTCCTGTCATTGACAGTTTGTAGGGGGAAAACCCTGTTTTTTCACATTGCTGATCACATCAGAGATTACAGGACCCTAAGAAATGATACATGGGAGAATCAGAGGTCAGTCTCTCTAGGCCCAACTATGGACCAGGGTGTGCTAAGGAAACATGAGATATTAATAATGGTGTTCTCTGCTGAAAGGCCTTGCCTAAGAGGGTACAAAACTGTGTAGAATTAAGAGAAAGGAGGAAAGAGAAAAATGGCCATGGATTAAAATTTCAGGATGAAGCAATATTTTTATCTAAGTTTATGTTGACGATTTAAGTCTACTTTTAAGTGGGTGGTTTTTAAGGATACTGACATGTACAACATTTCAATTTCTTTAAAGTAAGCCCAATTATAGATATTAAAAATCCCCAGCTCTGATTTGTGACTTTATTGTAGACTACAGAAGTCCTAAAAGAGAAGTTCCTTCCCACATGGACACCATAGCTCTACTATATAGCTCAACTTCTATATTATCACTGCCAGAGAAACTTGGGAAAGGGAGGACATGTGTATTTTGGAGCAGGTAACAGAAGGTTTCCCAGGTCTGTGTCAAGAGTAAAGAGAATATGGATTCTAAAAATTAAGAAAGTTGAGCAGGTAAATGGCATGGCAGATACACAGGGTGAATAGTTTTGCCCCAGATCTTGAACATCACTGATGATCATTCACTTGTGAAGAATCAGAATTAAGATTCTAACAATCAGAATCCTTAGTTTCTAGTATTCTTTAGTAGACAGCATTGTTTGCCTGAAATGTTAAGAATGACAAAATGAGATTTTGCATCTGAAAATAAATAGGGTCTTTGAGGGTTGAGACTTGTCAAAGCTCCTCACTTGCACAATGGGCTTGTCCTGTGTCCAGGCCTTAGTGGCTGAATACCTGTCAGAGATATTCTTTAAGATATTCCTGGTCTGTTGTTAGGGATTGGCCCTCAAAGGACCTTCTCAACTTTATGATTCTAACATCAGAGTTTTCATGTGACTGTGTTGGTTGTGCCTATCTGTCACATCACAATTTTTATGCTCAGGTTTTATTAAAATTCCTTTTAACTGATGTACTATATTGACACTATCACCTATATTTTTCTTGAAAATTATGAGGACTTTAATCCTTATAATGCATTTCTTTAGAGGGCTCTAGTGCTTTGTAAGAATTAAAGTAGACCTTAAATTCATGTCAATTAGTTCATGATTCTAAGTACCATAATAAGTCTTTTCATTTATTTTCTTTAGTTACCTTCATTTAATTCTGACAAGGCCTTGTGGATTTGGGAAATGATGTTCTCAGAGAGGCAGGAAAGTGACAATTACATTCTATTTTTTTAAGGAAGAAAACTTGAGGTACAGACAAATTTTTTTTTAAGGGCATAAAACACACCGGTGATATAGGCAAGACTATCTCTTGGTAGAGTGGTCTTGTCACGCATGGCATCCTTACCAATGTCACCTCAGACTGCCAAGGGTTTTTGATTAAGTGAAATGTACTTTGGATGTTTGTCTTTAATCATCATTTTGCACCTAGCCTAGGTTTGAAACATCGGTGTGAGAGATGGTGCATTATCCTATGGGTCTTCATTTCTGATGAGAGGAGGAGGAGACACAGTGATGTAGGGGATGAATAGTTGATGACACCTACGGACCTTCTGATCTGGAAGGGGCTTGGGGGAGGGGTGGAATCTTGTGTTTGTTTATGGAAAGGTTGTTGAATTTCGAGAATATTGAATGTAATAAATACTTATTAATTCCCTTTTGATTCACATAAAACGGTCAAATATATTCTTATTAAAGCTCCCTCAAAATGTGATTGGACACAACAGATACTGATTTCTTTCTTTAAAATGTAATTAAAACTTCCTTAAACCAGTTAAGATTACCGTATGTGTCTGTTTTAAAAATTACATCCAAAATTCAGGGGACTTTATTCTCTAGAAATCTTACTTATAGTGAGATAAAATATGAAATAGCTCAGAGTCAGTACATAGTCTTATCATTGAAGATTATTTCATATTCCTGAAGTGTTAAAATTTTTCTCCTATTTGGATTGTGAAGCATGGCATCTTTTTTCTAGCAAGTTGACTGATAGGAAATTGTTCATGTTTAACTTTTGACACTCCCAAATGGCAATCTCTATTCAATCTAATACTGTCTTTTAGTGGCTACTTTTATAAATAATAGTAAATTGGCATTGATGGAACAGTGTGTCATGCCTCAGGAGTACATCAGTGGTCCACACCTGAGATTATACTTGATAAATGATAGTCATGGTACAGGCATTCCAATTACATGATGGCTCTGGCTTGTATTTTGTTTATTTCCCTACCTCCTTTCATTTTTATTTCCCTGATGTATCTAATGTAAATGCCTATAGGTTTTGTAACACCTTGTCATGTTTATAAACACATGAATAAAATTTGTACAAATGTATCTAGAGAGATTTTTGAAACCAAAAATGAGATCATACAACATACATTGCAATACAACCTGAAGTCTTTTAATCTTAACATATTATGAAACTTCCTGGCCTGATATTCGAATTTGGACATTGAAATCCATTTGTGAATTGGAGATGGTAAATAGAAGTGGGATTCTGGATATGAAAGTTTGTTTTTTCTTCAACAAAACTGGGTAGTTTAGGATCTGGTGGCTTTAAAGCAAAGGACGCCTATAGTATTTAATCAACTTCTAAATGTATGTGAGTAAAAGATTGTTATATGCATAGTAAGAATTAAATTTATTTAAAAACTTTTTACCCCTTTCCCAATTTTGCTCTAAAACCAGAGACCGCAACTAACAAGCCAACAATGAAACCAACCAACCAGCCATCAGAAGGCTTGGCTATGTTTTGGAGTCTAGGAATAGGGTTTTTTTCTGGGCTCACTGATCTTTTATAACTGCAGCCCCCTCCTGAGGGAGACTGTGCCTGAGGGCTTAGGAAAGTCATTGTTATAAAGAGACTACCTGAGTGATTGCCAGAGTGTCACACCCTCAGTGACTTTCTAGGGTATATTTTTATCTGTAGGTACACATTAATCTTAACTGGTCAAGATTTTCATATATTTAAAAATATGTATTAGATGGGTCTTTGCTGATTAATGAAAGGGTAAGGCCTTTCTCTCAAAACTAAGATTCTATCATTCTGCTTGTAGTCTTTGGTGAAGAAGCAAATTAATGAAGATTGGCTTTCCAGAATTTCTTCCTGACCCCTATATCACCAAAGGAACATATGAGTTATCATAATGAGATATGATGTTACTTTATTTTATGAGATAACAAAAACTTGAACAGTTATTAACGTTTACACTTATTCAACATGTTTTTGGCAAGTGTCTGTTGTTTTTAATTAAATTTTTAAATGTGTTCTACAAGATATCAGTTTCTTTTGACCTTTTATTTTTAGAACATAAACAGATAGAAGGGATAAAATCTATTCTTGGGATGAGAAAAATAAGAACTCGCGGGCATTTGAAAGGTATTTACAGCCACTGTACTCATCCAAATAAGATCATTCTGGAAAGAAAGAGAGGTCAGGTACAGCCATTCAAGTGTGACATTCTTTCTGTGAGTTAGTGGTATTATACCTGCGGCCAATAGGTTTGGAGAACTTTGAACTCTCTTCACAGATGTTAACGTAACAGACATGGCAGCACGTTTGCGAGCACACCCACCGCTATCTGGAAGCAAAAAAATGATATAGCAGAAGCCAAGGCAACAGAGGAAGCACATGCAAAATCATGCGTTTTAAGTGAAATGTGCCAAACACTCGTGAGGGAGATGAACAGTCAGAATTAGTAACCATGGAGCACATCTGCAAATTTCACACCCATCCCCTAAAACGGACAAAACAAACAAACAAAAACCCCCAGGGGTCTGTCTCAGAAATAGATGCCAATGCTTTAGGAAAAAAACAAAAGGTTTTATATTTAACATTCAATGTTTTTTTGTTAATGAAAATATAGGCACAGAGCTCAACTGTTTTTATACCATTTAAATTCAATGCATAACTCTATAAGCAGTATAGCTGCTTTAGAGTTATGGATTATCTACTGTCCACAGTTAAGCTCTATAGTTATAATATACTTTTGTATTAATCATTTAGGTTTTACTGTCTTGTAGCTTTTATGATTCCTGAAGATAGCTTGAAATAAAACTAATTTGGTGACATAGGCCTGATATACTTGATAATATAGGATTTATAAAGAAACAGCATTATGGGAAACTCCATGTCTTCCCAGAGTTATGGAAATGATTAGCCCACCTAAAATCAGGAAAAACATTCCTCTGTACAGTATTAAAATGAGCATATTTTAAAAACTAATTTGTTGCTTCTACACTTTTGAACAATGATCTATATTTATACTTAAGCACATTGTGATGTGAAGTAAAATAAGTGCAAATGCATCAGACGTTTTATGTGCTATGAGAAGTTTAGGCTTCTAAATCTGGAAGACAAGTCTCCTAAAATTGAAAGGTTAATGTTCTATTTATGACCAGATATGAATTCCATTCCCACATTCCTTTGTATTATAACGTGTGCAGTAATAGCATCCCTTGCTCTCCTCATTTTGATCATTAAGTCAGAACAAGTTTTTGTCTTTTTGAAAGCTAAGACAAAAAAGAACAAATAACGCAACCATCAACAAGATAATACAATCATCATATTTTGTGATATGCTATCCCTATGTTTTTCTTTTTCTTTATTTCATAGAGAAACATATCCATTTGGTGCATTAGACACGAGAGAACTGAGCTTAGTAATGACACTTGGAAGTAAGATTTGAATTAGTTATTGATAATAGTCACAAAGAATAAGGTCAGTAGAATTCAAAGTTGGTGGAATTATTCTCATATAACTTAACAATATATGTTTAAAGTCACAATTTCTTAATATAGAAAATAAATAAACCAGAAACCTAACTTGAAACAACATTAGGTGAAAATAAGCCAAATGAATCAAAGGTTATAATTAAGAACCCAAAGAGAAAAACACAAATGATGGAAACTGAAGGTAACTCCAAGAGAAGCACTGACAGGATTTTAATAAACATGACAAACTGAAAATAGCCAAGAGACAAGTTGTCTGCTAACGTGGAACTGATGTCCCAGGACACGAGGTATCTAGCAGCTAGGGCGGGTTGGGTAGTCAAGGGTGTTGGAACTGAAAACTGATAGCACTCTCAATCATTTTACTTTGTGGTTCTTTGATTCTGTATATCTGAAAATAAGCAGAGATAAAAACAGAAAATTCCAGAATGAGAAGATCCAGGACCATTTGTTAAACTTGGTGTTTTCACTGTGGCCTGACAGACACTGTGCTGTCTCAGTACATTCACAGGGACGCTGGGGGCTGTCTCCATTTTTGAGGAAAATACAGTAACATCTGATGGATGCTATGTGAACTGATAACTTGAGGAAGAGCAAAGTTTCTACCTCACAGGTTGTAACGTCTGTGCCTTTGGGTGACATGCATCTTTGAAAAACTGAATTGAGGGTGGTTGTCATGTTGAAAACCAAGTGCCCTGTAAAAGTGAGACTGGCCCTGTACAATCTAACCTTACAGTCTGAGAAGTTTTTCAATGTACCACAGCCATTAACATTACTAAGTAATTGTGTTTATAAAGAATGAAATAAAATTAATATTTTCTTTTAGTTTGCATGACTATTTTGTCAAATGGCTTTTAAGTTGTTAGCACATAAAAACTTATTAAGTATTATTAAGTGATTGAATTGTTTGCATCTTCTAATAAATAGTATTGTTAGATATTTCATTTGGCCTCAAAGCTTGATGAAAATAATTACTGAGACACTCTGAACCAAGGAAGTTTGGAAATCTTTGGGCTAAACAATTTATGTGTTTCAGGCAGCTCTAAATTTTGATTAAGTAAATGCAGAATCTGTCTTTGTTACCATTTAATAAAGAGCTTATTTTAAAAAGTCAAGGTTATGTGAAATTTAGAAAACAGAGAAATCTATTATAGTGTACTTATGTATTGAGACTTTCTGGTATTTCTTGAGAATATTTTTAAGGACTCAAAATGAGGAAGTTATCTTTTATACATCAGTTCATCTGAAGGAATCCTAATGCTGGTCTCTTCTTCACAACTATTCTTGATCTACAGCCTCTGAGTCACGATTCTACCAAGATGCAAGACCCCTGGAGAAGGTTTTTCCACTGCTAGAGAACACTCACATGGGTAAACCATGTTCAATGAATTATTTGGTGTCTTTTTCTCTCTTTTCTTCAATAACTAATTTCTATGCCGACGAAAATAATGGGTTACAAATTCTGAGTGAAAATATAGCATGCTTCATATATTTTCCTCCATTGTTTAGATAATCTAGAATGAAAAAAAAATGAATCACATCCTCCTTGGCCAGTTCATTATGTATTTGATTGAAAGCAAAGATTAGATTTAAAGTAATTTTTAAATTATAGTGACTAACATGTAGATATTTAAGTTGTGATATATCTCTTTAATGATTGCTACATAGATAACCCAGGCCAGTTTTACTTACTAGTTATTTAGAAACTAATTCCTACTTTATTTTGTAAATACAGCAACAACATTTACAATTTTCTAAAATGATTTCTATTTAGCCTCTTTATATACATTTTAAAGTGATGTTTCTATAGCCACATTATAACATTTCTTTGGAGTTTAAAACAAAGGGTTTAAGTAACTTCTAATCAATTTTTATGTCTAAGTCTGAAAGTCATATTTCTTATGCGTATATGCTTAAGTAAATTCACCCATGTAAGCAAAATAATCCTATGCAATTTAACATTCATCCAGAATCAGGTTTACTCTATCTAATAAATGAGAGAATGTTTTAGATGGTTGTGGTTATATTTAGGAAGTTCAGTAGTAACTTTGTTCTAGTATGAGACTTACACAGATTTAAAAATTTCTTTGCACCTACCTTTGTCATTAGGGATTGAATTATATGAATAGAAGATCAATTATGCAGAATATATTGTACATGAATAAAGTATATTTACTTTAATCACATATACATATATATCACAATAGCACTATAATAAATAGGAAAATCAGCACCCAACAAAACGAAGGATATTGGGAAGTTATGTTCAACTTAAGCCTCCAAAGAGATGCCTCAGATCAATCAGCACATACCACTCCCTCAAATGGAAATGTGCTGATTGAGTTTGGCAACAGAGTTTTTCCTAGACCAGCTGAGGGCTCTATGTTCTATTTGATTTCTTTGCTGTCCTTTGCCTAATAATATTTCTTATTTCATTTTCCATGACCAATTTTAATACCTCCAATTCTTGAAATGCCTTTACTTGTTTAGTTTGGAAGAGCATCATTTCTCTTGACATCTAAGCCATGCTTGTCTGTTTTGAGCATCTCCAATACCCTCATCTTGCCTGTTGCTCTACACGTGTCTACAAGCCAGTTGCAACCTCAGGACACAGCATAATCTAGGCCAGTTAGAGCAGGTTTCTGTTAAGGGGCTGCCAGGGAAAGATGGACATAGTATGTGTCCCTACAGTTGATCTGGGGATTAGACATTCGTTCTCACTAGTGGGTTATTAATTCTTCCTCTAGGCACTTTGATATTAAGATACAAGCAAAATGTCAGAGAGCTTGATGTGAAAGAATATTTCAAGCCATTCTTTTTTCTCTGCCATAAAGTGACTGACTGACTAAAATAACTTCCTAGCAGCACTTGCTGGACAATAGGAAATGACATGGTTTAAACACAAGTAACAAAATTTCAATGAGAAAGTCATTTCCTGAATTACTTAATACTGGTATATAAGACTTGGGTTGGGGAGAAGATGAAATTATAAACCAAAATATCTAAAAGGTAGAAAAAATTATATTTCATATGTACATCCCATGTATCACAAACACTTTTATGATTAAAATATACACCATAAAGTTTGGAGACAATCTAAAAATATAATGCTTATGTCTATATGTGGGTTGTGATTATGAATTAATTAAAGTGACTTTCTATGCATGATGCTTTGACATTCTATCTGCCAACGTTGTCAACATAGAATTTATAGAATGGGAAAGTTTAAATATTTTTCACCAGAGCAACCTGTCTTTGAATTTAGTCCATCTTAAGTGAGAAATTTCAAATGTGGGCATACAATACCTAGCATTTTGGGGAGTTAATTTTAAAAGATGATTAGAGAAAAAGAGAGTAAGAGTATGTAACAGAACTCCTTTTGATGGCTATGAGATTGTAGCACACAGACAAAGAAATAAAGGAATGAATCTGGACTATATAGCTAATCAGAAACTCAGTAACACATTTAGTATCAGAAGAGTGATAAACTAATGATTTGGGGCCAAGATGATTTTTAGAGAGCAAAGCTAAGAAGTTTAAAACTAATGGAGACAGCATACCTGTATTCATTTTGACCTTGGAGGTTTTGTTATTAAACTCTTCAGATTTCCTGTAGAAAAAAAATGATGCATAATTTGTTCGCTAGCATGTGGAATAAGATACCATCAGAGTGTATTTTTGTTGTCCGGTAAACCTGTTAGTTAATGTCACATCATCATTAATCTTACTTAAACCAAGGTTTAAAAAGGTTGGTCAGATTTAAGATACCATTCATGTTAAAATTCAATTGTTCTTGATCCTAGGACCATAAACTTATATTTTGGTTAAATGATGGCTGTTTCATGAATCAAAAGGAGAAGAGTGTTCATTTTTGAAATTAAATTTCCTTTACAAACATTTATATGAATGATTTGTGTTCTCTAAACCTGGAAGGATCATCATTGCTTGTTAATTTTCCTCTTCCAGAATTATAAAAGGGACCTCTGACATCATTACAAGAGTGGGTTATTTTCACAGGCCAATTTATCTTAAAAAGCAATTGAGGGGAAACTTCATTAGAATAAATTTTATTTCTTATTTTTCTGCATATACAAATAAAGAGGCCCATTTCTTGTTCTGTTTGTTTGTTTGTATCATTTCCCCAGAATGCTGCATGTTTTTGAACGCTGGGCCTTAATATTGCCCCTGTGGAAGGAATGCCAATGTAGCCAGGGAGGAAGGCAGGGGTCGGCTCAGGAGCTTTGAGAAAGTTCCTTCAAATGTATTTATTTTAAACTCTCAGTAGCAAAATTCCTAATATGTTAACCTTAAATGGACAAAATAAACAGAAAAGTTGCCTCAGGGGATGTCTGTGACCAAGGCTGGGACAGCTTCTAAAACAAGAAGGGATAAACAATTTCCAGAAAATGAGGACTGTAAGGACATTTTCCAAATTCTATTTGATCACTCCTTTTGGAAATAGGCAACATTGTATATTTAAACCTGATTCAGGCTTCAAAACTGAATGTGAACATAGTGTTTGGGCTGGAATAGCACTGACTAATACACACCAAATAGAAGGAAGCCTAAATCCCAGAACACAAACCCTCTTAAGATGTAATAATAATGTTTTTATACCAAATGAGAGATTTAGTGATCAGCACATATTGTGTGAATTCAGACGCAGATGTTTACAAAACATCTGACGCTCAAAAGGTAAAATAGGATTAAGGAGAACAAAGCCAGGCGCCACAAATCCTTGTGCTTTTCTATAAAGTGATGTATCCTGTTACTTCAAAATGTAATTTGTGAGGTTTTTCAACTTCTCATTGTTTTAGATGTCAAAATGTGAAATGACTAACTTCCTAATCAGGCAAGACAGTTTCCAAGCTGTTAAAAGAAGAGCCAGGGTGGCAGAACTCTCCAGAAGAACCTGAGACTGAAAGGCTTCTTGGGTACCTAATAAAAATGCATGATTCTATTTCCCTTATTTGTGCTAAAGCCATTAGCAAATTCATGACTGAGAACTCTTTAGACAATTTAAACTAAATCGGATCTAATCTCTTTTGTTCGGTTCTGAAAAAGTGTCTTTGACTGTACTTACATAGCAAGCACAGATTATTCTGGAAAGCATCAAATTCCTAGAGTGTTTGCAGCCACTAGAAGAATACAGTATTTCAAGTACTCTCTTAAATTGGAATTGAAGCAGGGCCAAGAAAACTGACTATAAAACTACCTTGAACCATCATTTATGGTCAATAAAACAAAGAACTTTGCACAACGGGTTGTCAAGATGATTTCCTGGAGGTTGTGTTGAGACTGTATTTGCATAAATTCATATTTTTCCTAAGTTTTAGGTAAAAAGCAACTTGTATGTATCCTAACTTGTATATAAAAATGGATTTGTTTTACTTAGGGGTCAGAGTAGCCTTTATTCCCAATATACATATGGCAGTAGATGGTTCTGGTTATACATGGGCATGAACATGACTTCAGGTCTAGAGTGTTGTTAGTTCTTCAGTTGGTTCAACCCATGCTAGGCAAATGCTCTTCCACTTAGCTACAACCCCAGCCCTTTTAAAATTTTATTTTGAGACAGGTCTCACTGAGTTGTTCAGCTGCTCTCAGATTTGCGATCCTCCTGCCTAAGCCTCAGCCTCCCAGGTACATATCATTACAATTGTGAACCACTTTCATTTACCAAGCACCTCATTATTTTCCTATGGAGCAGAGAAGCCTTTGTTCACAATATGCACAGGATAATAGGCTGGGTAACTAAAACTATTGAGTGGGGGTCCTAAATGTTTAGATTGGTTATACTTTGGCATCAGCATGACTTTTTGTCTAAGGTCTTATAATTCTGCTTGAACCCCTTGGGTTATCAGGAATCCCATCTGAAGAAGACCAAAGGCCAGATCCTTTCCCAACATTAGCCAAGAATTTGGTTTTATTGATTGATTGATTGATTGTACCAGGGACTGAACTCAGGGACACTCAACCACTGAGCCACATCCCCAGCCCTATTTTGTATTTTTTATTTAGAGATAGGGTCTCACTGAGTTGCTTAGCACCTCCCCATTACTGAGGCTGACTTTGAATTCAGGATCCTCCTGCCTCAGCCTCCCGAGCCACTGCAATTTCAGGCATGTGCCACCATGCCAGACATCATTTTATTTTTGTAGATCTGAATTTAAATACCAGCCCATCTATCAAAATAGAGGACTTGAATTTGAATTCAGTCAATGTGAGGAGTTTCCCCAAAAGATTTTCTATGGAATAATTTTAGTCTAATAAATTACTGTGGTCATTTTGACATTAATCTTCTCATAGTTCACATATTATTCTGGAAAAGGGGCACGTAGATAGTCTAAGTGTTGGGAAAACATTGTGGGATGTTAGCTATTTTAAAAAAATCAATCTGATTTTATTTAAAAATAAAAATATGATGTGATTAAGGTTGCACATCAGATTTAACCTGAATTACATATTTACTTTGAAATGAGATCATTTGTACCACTCTTTCTTCATGAACAACCCTAACTGATCCATGTGTCAATGCATTTCTCTTTCTCTCTGAATGTAGTTAAGATTAAAAATGTTCATAAATGCTAAATGGTTTCACATTTCAATTATAATCAAATGAGTTCATCCAGGTTGACATTTATCATATCTTTTTAAAATATGTCAACATGCTCCTTTGACTTATGGGAAAACTCCGAGGAGTTTATTTTGTCCTTTACAGTCCCTGAGTTTAGAAACGTAAGATTCCACCTTGACACCTTTTCTGAATAGCTTCTCTAAATTGGTAGCCTGTATGTGAGGCCTACTCAGAGACTTTCTGACTCTGAGTAAAGAAATCATCACATCAGTGCATAAGCATGATTGCCCTTGCTCATAAGAACAATAGATCCCTCTCAACACTCCTGACCTAAGGGTGCCCAAAGATGGCCATTGTTATTCAGAAGCCAAATGATGCCAGCTTTTATACAAGTATGTTGAGATCAGAACACAGTCAAAATCATTCCTAGGAATGAGGAAAAATTATTACCACAAATACTAAGGAAGAAAAGAAAGTGGTTATTGGTTATTTTTATAAGATTATACAGTGTTCTTTATAATTATACTAAATTTCCTGATGCCTGGGCAATTTTCCTGAATAAAGAGCACTGTCTTTCAAGGAAATCTGCAATTTTTCTCTTGAGACTTTACAATGGGAGCTCTCAAAATACTTAAGAGATCTTTCCTAATGACTGTATTGGTTGGAAGTTGATCATCTTGTAGGTGATTCTATTTTTCTGGTATTATTCCAAAGTCTCAAAGTTAGTGAAGCACTCCATTCAACTCTAAAAGAATGCTGATTTCATTTGCTTTAAATGGCCATGTGACTTCATAGTGCCCCAGCATCTGACTTTCATGGGGTCCTTCAGAGTAATCCTTCAGGGAATTATAGGATACGTCTAAATACGTATATATTTTTTTCTAAGACAAAATCATTTATTCAAATTGATAATACAGTATCAGGGAAGTTCCATTGGCTTATATTATGTAAATCAAAAGCCAAATGGATTCTAAATGAAAATAAAATCAGATACCCCATAGTGATTCAGGCACATTAAGAAAGCAACCTGTGTAATTAAGATATTCCTGTAAGACATGTAATAGGTGCACTGCATAGTGTAGGAAAGATGGCCCTATGGTTTAGATATGGTTTGAGTGCATCCCCCAAAGACTTCATATATTTAATCTCCAATGTGGGTGGAAACTTCATTCAACTAAGGTGTTTAGAAGCAGAGCTTTCAGGAGGTAATTAGGGTTAGATAAAGTAATTAGAGTGGAGCTCTCCCAATTAAATCTTTTTCGGGGGGTTGTACCAGGGATTGAACTCAGGGGCACTCTACCATTGAGCCTTATCCTCAGCCCTGTTTTGTATTTTAATTAGAGACAGGGTCTCACTGAGTTGCTTAGCACCTTCCGGTTGCTGAGGCTGGCTTTGAACTTGAGAACCTCTTGCCTTAGTCTCCTGAGCTGCTGGGATTACAGGCATGTGCCATCACACCAGGCCCATGATTAAACCCTGGCAGATTTATAAGAAAAGGAAGACAGACCAACACACACACACACACACACACACACACACTCACATGCACACTCCCTGCCTCTTGTCATGTGTTGCTCTGTGTGGCCTCAGGACTCTGCCAGCAAGATCATCACCAGATGGGACCCTTACACCTTGCACTTCCAGGACTGGGAACCAAAATAAAACTCTTTTCTTCATAACTTATTCATTTTATAGATTATTGGCAACAGAAAATGGACCAATATAGATGGGTTGTGGAACCAAGCTTGCCTGGATTTGGAGCCCAGTTCTGCCTTTGTGGAATCAAGCCTGCCTGGATTTGGAGCCCAGTTCTGCCTATTTCTAAGCATCCATTCGAGCTATAACAATGTCATTGCCACCTTTTTCTTCAATAGCTGCAATAAGATTAAACCTGTCCTTCTTCCCCACTGACAGGAAACCATCCTCAATCTGGCAAACTGGCATCATTCCCATAAACAATATTTCAGGTATTTTAAAGTAAACTTTTGCCTTGATTATGGCTTAAGAAAATAATCTAGACTTTACTGGAAATACATGGGACATAATTATATTGCTTTAAATAGAAGCAAGTCACGTGGATTATTAGGCTACTTATATGGATTCTCCCATTTCCCAATTCTTCCATCCCCCAACAGCAGCATATTAGAATCTGTTTTCCAGGAAGCTTTTATTTCTTCCTTAAACAGATCCTTCTTTTAGCTAAGATTGTTTCCCCCTTACATGGCAGTGAATAAGAAGAGACAGACCTAACAAAATAATTGCATCAAAGAATTGCCTCCTAGCCTAGTTAGAGTCACAGCTACTTAATCTAAGTAGAAAATGACAGTAAAAGGTTGTGATGATTAGCCTTAAAAAAAGGTTCCCCATTACCTTTGACAGTTTATAACCCAAGTGAGGGGTAGAAGAAAAGAGATGTCCATAAAATGTCACACAGTGAATTGTGTGACTAATGGCAGAGTGATAGCATCTTGATGGCAGCCACTCCTACTTAGTTTACAAAATGAGAGTGGTTCCTCCTCTTCTCACCATTGTACAGACAATTCCTATCCTAAGGGGAAAAGCCTTAATATTTTAAAAAAACTATTTTTTTTGAAACTATGTGCTATGTATATATTGATATCCCAAATCATTTGACTTAAAAAGAAATTATTTAATCTAGCTTAGTTTTGAAGGTTTCATTCATAGAATTTAAGTGGAAGTAAACATTAAATGTTCTGGCAGGAATGGAAAGATATCATATCTGTGTTTTAATTTTAAAATTCCAACCCTGAAAGAAACCTTAGATAAACCACTTTATTTTTGAAGTTAGATATTTGAGAATAACTGAGTGACTATGCCAAGGTAAAGTAGCAATAAGCAGACTCCTAAAAGCAGCTTAGCTCTCCTGATCCTTAGCAAAAAATAGGCATCCTCTTTAAGGCATCTTAAAATGTTTGAAATTAAGACCAACCCCTCAAAACATTACAGTACAATTATTAATTAAATGCTAAATCATAGGAGCTAGGGTTAAAGGAAAGAATAAAATATCAGCAGAAATTGTGGGGAAGGGGTAAACTAGTTGATGAATAAATGGGGGCTGTTATCATAGGGCCGTCTGTTTATTCTTTTAGATTAAAAGGGAAATATTGACCGCTTGTGATAAAGATTTCTTTTGCCCAGTTACTGCTCAAGTCCAAATGGAAGGCATCATTCTGATCTCATAAGCTCAGATCAATAGATATTACTAATATTTTCTTGAAAGTCTCAGGATTTTAGTAAGTATGCTTATTTTGTTTTTAAAAATTTCTTCCGTATTTTATTGGTGTATTATTCTTGTATAGAACAGTGAGATTCACTGTTCCATATTTTCCCATGTACATGATGTAATAATACAATTTGGTCAATGCTTCTCCCCACTATTTCCCCTTTTCTTCCTCTCTTCTCTCCCCCAGTCCCTTCCTCTTCTTTACTGGTCTCCCTTCTATTTTCATGAGACATGCCACTCCACTTTTTTCTCCACTTTTCCTCTCTGGTTTTCATACATGAGAGAAAAGATACAACCCTTGACCTTCTATGTTTGGTTTATTTCACTTAACACGATACCCTCAAATTCCATCCATTTTCCTACAAATGACATAATTTCATTCTTATTTATGGCTGAATAAAATTCCATTGTGCAAATATACCTTTTTTTTAAGTCTATCCATCCATTGACAGACACCTAGGTTGGTTCCCTAGTTTGACTAATGTGAATTGTGCTACTATAAACATGGGTATGCATGCATCAATACAGTATGCTAACTTCAACTTTTTATGATAAATATTGGGTAAGAAGTAGGCTTATTTTAAAGTATTGTCATAGCAATTTTATTTTCTGAAATTACTATAGGTAAATAATCCTGATTATTATTAAATGACTATTGAAGAAATGGCCACATTTTTCTTCTGATTTAATACATATGTTTCTTGAACACCTGAAAGAACATATACATAATTAAATAATGCCTAAATTTTTGTGCACTGCCAGTATTATGATAAACGTGTATTCATCTGTATCTCAGAGATACAATGCTGAAACGTGATAGGGTAAATGATCATGACAACATTATACTTTAGCAGAGATAAATGTGAAATCCTGCAATTAGACTAAGCCAAATTTTATGATAAAATTAGAAAGATTGATAACTTAAAATTTTACATGAAATAAGACTAAGTGCTTTAGTGGACTGAACTGGGCAATATAAAATTCTTTAAAAACATAATTAAATCAATGTACAAATGAACAATGGTATAAATCCAGGAAGCTGTAATCCCATTTTGATGGTCATATTGGGGACCAACTGACTCAATTTGAAAATGTCTCCTTCTATGTTGTCCATGTGCCAGCCTGGCAGGGTTGTGGGTTTCTCTGGGCTTTGGAGCCTGCTGTCACTGAATGGTGAAGGTGAGCTTGGTGAGGACCCACTATAATGAGCTGTGGAGTGAGCATTGGCAGCAATAAGAAAAGTTACTGACATATACTCAAATATTTTTTTCCATCTCAGAGAACTCATCCCATTGGTTAATGTTCTCAAATAACCCAAATTTGTACTTTGAATTGGTAGGAAGATGCATGGAAAATAGTTGCAATTAGAAACTTTAATGCTCCCTTAAAGATGAACCTGATTTTAAGAAATCTGACATCCAAATGAGACTGTTTTCTTCATGCTGGATTATTGACAGTCTTGTTTATGACTCTCGTCAGAAAGAATGTAAACTAGTCCATCCCAGAACTAAATGCCTTTAGATTTCTGAGTAGTTCAGCAAAATGAATTGATACCTATTGCCCTTTTGTTCAGCAAAATGCCAACTGAATGACTTCATTTCTAGTTCTTACCCGGCTCATATGTTCCCAGCATTCTTCCTTTTTTATACCTAATATAGTCCTTCATACCCTGCCACTATTTAAAGCTAAAACTTCCACTCAATCCACCAAAAATAGGCAAGGAAAACAACATACAAATTTATACTTAAATTATACATTGGAGAATAGTGAGACTCAATTAAACAAAGTTCTTGTCATTTCATACCACCTTGCTTATTTGATAATGGTGGCTAAATTTAGAAATGGTTTGAACACCCTTAAAGAACATTATTGAGCATATTTTAACATACATAGTTAAATCTTATTTGGTCTGATATTTATTAGTTACTTTCCCACTTTTGTCTACAAACTCCTAACTTTCTTTCTTTCATCCTGAATTTTGTAGCTCTTGGAGAAGCAAAAAAGACTTCCTCTTGACTTCCTAACTGTCAAGGGACGGGGAACTCTTCCAGGAGAATTAGGTTTTATCCCCAGGGTAGGCTGCCACAGAGCATGGAGTCATGAATACCCTCATAGACCCAACCTGGGCTTCTTGGTCATGTGGACTGCACTTCTGCATCCAGAGACAGTTCTAGTTCAGGCTCAGAGGTGGAAAGTGTGTTTGCCTGAACATCCCCAGGACATAATTTGGTAGACATTGATGTCATCATCATTTCTTCTTTTTATATTTTTAATATTTATTTTTTAGTTTTTGGTGGACACGATGTCTTTATTTGATTTTTAAGTGGTTCTGAGGATCGAACCCAGTGTCTCATGCATGCTGGGCAAGCATACCACCACCATTGGCAACATTTGGTAATGGATACACAGAAACTATGTTGTGACAATTTGTGGCTACAGTGTTCTATCCCGATAAGTTTGAGGAGAGTGATCACTTTCCTATACTACATAAAAGTTTCTATTATGATCTATTATAATTAGGATGTTGCCTATATTCCTTTCTTGTGTTAGGGCTGAGGGTAAGAAATGTCACTTATATTAGGGGGAAGTAAAAGAGATGGAGGGTTCAAAAAGTTGGCAACTTTCTTTATTATGGGAAGGACAGTTTTACCCACATCATCTGTTAGGAACAGTCAGAGAGGATTTAACAGCCCAGGTTTCAAAGAACTTTCTGGTACACACTCTTAAAAGTGCATTAAATTCTTTTAGTTGTCTTATCATTAAAGTTGGTATGCATTAAGTCCTGTGTGTGAATATGTGCAGGGAAAATCACTTTTATGTGCCTGAGTTTTTAAATTTATAAAATGAAAGATTGTTTTAAAGTACAAAAGCACATAGTTCTTTTTATTGTGTGACATGTTGCTAAACATAGGAAGGTATGTTTAGTCAACAAATGCTCACTGAACTTTTCTGTGCAAATCACTAAGTTGGCTATCATGATCGTATTTATCAAGCAAAATCTATCTGGAAGCCAATATTTAGTGACTCATTCTTATATTAAAATTCAGAAGGAAGAGACTGTTAAAGATTCATATTTCTGATTGCGTCAGGAAGAGGTGGGATATGTGTTGACATAAATCAACAGCATCATCCCAGGCTGTCTTTCTCGTTAGTGAACTTAACTCCAGAAATAAGATCTACAGGTTGTCTGCATATCATGTGTCTTTCTATATTATCTCAAGCATTTTTCCACTGAGATTCTCAATTTTAGAATTTATGCCTAAGATAATATCCATTTTATAAGTCTACCCTGAAACAAACAGAAAAAGCCCCAAACTTCAGTCCATATATTACCATTACCTTTTAAAAATCCTTTCTCATCATGAATGGTAGTAGGGATGGAATTGACAAGAATTACTGATTTTATTTGTTTGTATTCTGTTAGGCTTTATAGTAGAAAAGACCTTCAAAACAGATAAATCATAAGGCAGTTTACCATTCCAAATGGTACATCCTTTTGCACAACTTATACTTATGGAATAAAGTCAATATATTGAGTTTACAAAACAGGACCAAATGATCTGAGCACATTGTAGTTCTATTTTTTTTAATATTTATTTTTTAGTTATATTTGGACACAATACCTTTTTCTTTAAATTATTTATTTTTATGTGGTGCTGAGGATCGAACCAGGGCTACGCAAGTGCTAGATGAGCACTCTACCTCTGAGCCACAACCCAAGCCCCTATTTCTTTTCTTTTTTTTTTTTTTAAACTGGGTGAATCAGTGATGCCCTCGCCAGTTAAAGGACAGCAACATGGGGAGCACAGTGACATTTCATGCTGCTCTTCATGTGGGTGACTGCTATTCCATGATTCAGTTTCTGATGAAAAGATTTGGTATCAAGTACATGAATAGTTTTTTATTAGAATGTTTACTTAACAACAGTTATGATTTATTATTCTTGGCCATCTTTAAGGCTACCTGTGATAAATGGGTCATTAACTTGAAATGACTGGGAAAGACAATCTGAATTAGGGAGGAATAGGAATTATGGAATGTTTGTGAAGAAACACTTTTTCCTTCAAAATTATAGATGAATCCAGGCCTGAGAAAGAATGCCCCAAAATGTGTCCTTTAGGGTCTTGTTTTAATGACTACATAAGAATGATCTGTACTCACATCCATTTACAGGTAATAAATTTTTTAAAAGTTTCTTCATGCAATTTAATTATTTATACGAGTATTTTACTTAAGAACCCAGTTTTCAGTATAAGTAAACGTAAAGACAGCCTAGACTCTCACTGAATGACCCTAATTTCTAAACTTCTATAGCTAAGTTAAAATTCATACTTATATGAATTGTATTTATATAGCCAAGTTATAATTCATATATATTTCTGATTTCAAGCTGAATTCATGATATTCCCTCTCCCCAAATCTTGCTCCATTTTTTCCACTATCCCTTTCCTTTGTGGATGGTATCATTCATTAATCAAACATTTCAAGAGTCCATTTTATTCCAGGCATCTTGTAAGCCAGAACCTGGGTTTACCCTTGACCTTGCCCTCTGTCAAGACATTCTGTGCGTTGAGAAGTACAATGAGACATTTTGCAGTGGGAAGGGCAACATGCTTCTCCTCAGCCCTGCAATTCATTGGGCCATGAGACTTAGGTGTGAAGCGATAAGCATTTCTAGTCCTGTTGGATTGCATAGGTCAACTACAGGTTAAGCCTAGCTTAGCATAGGGAGTGAAGGAGATGGGAGCTTTTGGTGAATTAATGGTGATTGAGGAATTAATGCTGTTGCTTCCTGTCCCAAGACAGCAACGGACACTAAAACATATGATTTTCCAGTGGTTTACAGGTAGGGGATAGCACTGCACATAAAAGAAGGGGAAAGCAGCGCGCACACACACATGCACCATGCACACAGGCAAGTACAGAGTTTGTGTTCCCTGCCCAGTTGTCTCAAAGGCCTCTAGTTTGTGGATAATTTTATCTTCCTGGTACAGATATGATCACCCAGATGTTGAGATGTGAATGCCACCAAGAATTACCCATATCATTTTGGTCCAAATTCATTATCCAGTCTTTTCTTTGTCGTAGCAAAAATATTTTAGGAAAACAATTCATTGAGATGGATTATTTAAATATTGGACTTGTTCATTTCAAATGTAATAATAGCTTACTATCTACATATTCTATATCAATATACTAATAGGGGATTTTCTCCTTTTTTTTTCTCTAATGCACTCTCAAGCCCTACCAATATCTAGTAAGCAGCATTTACTAGCTAAACACTTATTGAACGAAGAGATCCTCATTCACAGACACGATGGAATGGTTGCCATTTTGAAGTAGGTCATCAGGAAGGGAGATCCAGACAAAGAAGCAGCAAGATCCCTAACTTGTCCTTGACATCCCACCCCTTGGCGTTTATTAAGATGTATAGGACCTTTTTTTCTAGGTTCTTCCAGGACACTTCAAATCTAACAGTGTTCCTAAATATTTACTGTGTCTTCTGGCATGTGCTACTCAAGTTCTGTCTGGGTAATTCAGAGGTGCCAGGTACAAATACACACACATTTCTGAAAATCAGTCACAAATGTTGAGGTTGCTTGAGCTGATGTTTTGGTAGTTGGAAGGATTGTTTTGTTTAAAGTGTGAAGTGTATTTAAAGTCACTTGATCAATAGCTAAACTATGGAACCAACCTAGGTGCCCTTCAACAGATGAATAGATAAAGAAAATGTGGTACAGATACACAATGGACTATTACTTAGCCGCAAAGAAGAATGAAATTATGCCATTTGCCTGTAAATGGATGGAATTTGAGACTATCATGCTAAGTGAAATACGCCAATCCCCCCAAAACAAAGGTCAAATGTTCTCTCTGATATGTGGATGCTAACACACAATAGAGGGGGAATAGAAGTTCATTGGACAAAGGGGAATGAAGGGAAGGGAAAATGGATGGGAATAGAAAGGACAGTAGAATGACCCATATATAACTTTCCTATGTTCATATAGGAATACAAAACTAGTGTAACTTCACATGTGTACAATCACAAGAATGGGAAGTTATACTCCGTGTATATATAATATGTTAAAATACATTGTACAGTCAGGTATAATTAAAATGAACAAATAAAAAGTTTTTTTTTTTTTTAAAAGAAGTCATTCGATTGACCAGAGATCAGTAGAAGAAAGGGCGAAGGGGGGGAAGAAAAGAGGGGGTAAGTGTTGGGGAGTTGGCATTGGCTAAATTATATTGTTATATTGTATGCATATATGAATATGTAACAACAAATCCCATCATGATGTACAGCTACAGTACACCAACAAAAACTGTAGAAAGAGCAAATAAAAAATCATTTGGAATTTCTTTGTCTTATGATTTAGTCAATTCTAAATGACCAATCTGTATTATGTGATTTAAACGAAAGTGTCTTTACTGTTGAACTCTAAACATTGATGTGAACTATGATTTTGCTTTTCCAAGAGGAGAAGACTAAAAACACTATTTACTTTAGGAAAATTCTCAGTACATAGGCCTTTTACATCTATTATACCAGTCTATATATCCTGGCCAAAATTAGTCAAGAACAAGGAAAAAAGCAATTTCTTGGCTTTTTTGTCTTTTAATTGCTTATAACATAAATGGATTTATAATGACAATGGACAGTGTTGTACCTTTAGGAGGGGTTTCTCAGGTTCACAGGACTGGATAAATCATCATCCTTGGTTATGACTTTCTTACAACACGTCCATGTACCACCTTCCCTTCCCCAGTCTCCCTCCTTTCCCTGTCACTAAACATCTAAATATCCACCCTCTAATATAAAAGGTAAACCCCGATAAGCACCTTCTAACCAGGTGCCTTCCACCATTACACTAACCCTTGGCTCTGTATATTGGGAGCCTTCATTCTGAATTCCATGTGTATCCTTCTTTCACTTTCCTTTTTATATAGTTTCATTGTATCTATGTGTTTCCCCAAAGTATACTTATTTTAATCTTTGTAATGATGTCATCATTACATGGTTAAGATTCACCCATGCTATTTGTGTTTTCATTTTGCTTCCTCTATATTATTCTAATTTATAAATATATCACATTTTCTACATCTACTTTCCTGTGTAGGGGGCACTTGGGTTGCTTATAGATTTCTACTATTTTCAAGTCTGCTTCCATGAATATTTATGTACATAATTCTTATTGCTTTGCTGGTTAATTAACGGCTTGCCAGAGAATTTAAATGAAAATAATAGCTTCCACTTTTAAAAAGTTCTTTCAGTGTGCCAAGAACTGTCCTATGAATATTCACACATACATTAATTCACTTGAGTATCATGACAACCAAAAAAGGTACTATTATGATATCACCGTGGAAAAAAAGTTAAAAGAAAAATTAAGAAAATTGTCCAAGATCAGTCAGCTATTAAGTAGCCAAGTCAAATTTGAGAACCCAGGCAATATAGCTTCGAAATTTGTGTTCTGAAAAAAATTGTCTACCATGTATTTATTAAACTAAATGCCTTAAGCATTTCAACAGTTTATAATAATTTGGTTACTAACCAAAAAATTGAATGCTAGACTGTCATAATTGGGACTGATCAAGGTATAGGGTAGCCTGCAATAAGTAATATTTAAAATACTTATGTATATCATAACTACCCTAAAAATAAATTTCATACAAACTTCCTTGTCTATTTTTTTTTATCATGCCTTGCACAAGGTTCTTTGCAAACTTATTTTAATGAGACCACCACTGATCTGGATGCATGCTTCCCCCAACTGAGTGGTGGCAGTTCTCTGTGTATTTCTCAGAGTCATCTATGAGTGCGTGGTTCTTGATGACTAATGACAGGATGTTCCAGGCCCATCTTTGTGCCCCTTTAAGGTGCTCAGGCTTCCACTGTGGTCCAGTACTAAGGGAGCAAGCTGGGCCCTGGGTGGCCTTCATTAAATCAGATGAGTTCCAGGCCAAAGTGATGTGGGCTCTCATTCCCCAAGGGACAAAATACTCCTGGGAGATGAGCAAAATCCCTCCTAGCTCAGTAGAGAAGCATCCTCAAAACTGTATGGAACTGTGGGAAACACCCTAAGCATGACTTTCCTTAAGTGCACATGTATAACCACATAATAACACACAATAAATAGATTTGATCAAGCTATGTTGGCACAGGTACACATAACCTATAAAGACAGGAAGCACATACAGCCTTGGTTCACTCCTCCAGGACCAAGGACATCACCAGAACCACCCTATGTGGCTCCATTAATTTTTTGGTCATCCTGATCCTGAACATTTTGTCTCTAGAGAAAGAATGAGCCATACGATGGATGAGTCACATTTTAGTTATAATCACCGGAACACTCAAAAATGAAATCATTATATTCAACTGAATGAACCTTATAAAAAGTAAATTACTTCATATACATTTGGCATAAAGATAAATAGCTATTTTGAGTATTTCCTGGAATTATCTCATCTTTTCGTCCCACCCTCTATTATGTTTATTTCCATCTCTTGTCCTTCCCAGTGTTAATAAAAAAAAAGGAAGACCTGAAGTCATTAGGGCCCAGGGGGACAAGGCCCACAAAAAAGTAACATTTAATGTACCTTTTCAAGATACAAATAGAATGGCTTCAAAATAATTGAATACTAACTTTATCGCTGTTTTTACAACATATCAACTTTAAAGCTTGAATTAGAATATTACTTATGGGTCTCCTACTTTTAACTCTATGTACCTCTGTCTCTACATGTGTATAAACATGTGTCTCTCTTTCTTTGTTTTCTCCATACAGATTTTCAATACATTTCAATGCTTAAAATATGATCCAGAGATGATTTTGTATAAATGTAAATCCTTTTTCTTTTGTTGGTCCAAAGCTTTAATTCAGTGCTTGTAAACTAGAGAGCCCTTATTTTTTTTTAATAAAAGAAAGCTATATTTACAAGAAAGAAACTTATATTCTGCTGAAATGAAATGGCAGGTTTAAAAGAAAGACTAATCTTTTGTATTAGGGTAGGGATAATCGTTGGTGACTTTTTTTTTCCAGTGTGACAAGGGTTTATAATGCAGTTTTTTTTTAACTTTTCAAACTAAAATAACATGTAAATAAATTATAACAGGCATGCATACATGAAAACACACACACACACATGCCCCATGTTTAAAATAATACAGCCCTGTGATAGTGAGAAAAATTGACCTGTTCTTCCCTAAACATGAACCTTCCTACTCCCGGTTGTCCCTTTGATCATCTCAGAATCCTGCCACCCCTCATCAAACCCAATTCCCTTTCTTCTCAAAGTTCAGGTCAAGTTCTTCCCATCTCCCCCTCGCTGGGTGGCCCATATCTTTGCATTACTGTAGGGTCACTCATCCAACAATGAAGGACACACTTTCATAGCATTTCTCATGTTACTGTCGTTTCATGTAACTCTAAGTCCTTTAGGAGGAGACACAAAATCACTTAAAGTTTTCAGCCTCAGTTTCCTTGTAATATGTGAGGTGGGGACTACATTTTGCTAACTCCAACATGTGTAATTCCTTTTTCTAAGACGTTAAGTCACCACTGATGTTTTGTCTTTGCTTTCACTACGCTTCCCCCAACTCAGAGATCTTTCAACTACAAGACACAGGGTGGTCCTCAGCTTTGAGAATGGCTAACTGTGGGTGCCATTGTCGAAATACAATGTAATAGCATGACTGGGGCCAGAGGTATGAAGTGTTCAAACTTAGTCTAAGTTCAGACTGTTCAAACTTGTTACTTGAGTGACTTAAAAAAAAAAAAAGCAGGCACAAGAGAATAGTTCCATTGTCAACCAAGTATGTTTGAATTGTTATGTTTTATATTAAATCAGCATCTATCTCTGATTCCAAGATGGATTGTGTTTCCCCCCTATATTTAACACTTAGCCTCTTCTTTTCCATATGATGCTTATACTGCTATTGTGGTCATTGGATTCTAGCACTGAAGTGGATTTTGCTTTTATCTTTGTGAGTTACACAGTTGCTCTCATGTAGTTGGAGCCCTGCTCTTACCAACTACAGAACCGGAATCATCTCTTAAGGGTGGCAGCTTAATGGTGAAAGTGCACATGCCCATCTGCTGCCCATGCTGCACAGGAGGCAAAAGTACACTTCCAGTGAGGTGTAGAGAGTTCACACTGCCTTATGGAGCTGTGTAAACACTCTTCTCTGTGTATGTCTCAGAGTCATCTATGAGTGCGTGGTTCTTGATCACCAATGACAGGATGCTCCAGGCCCATATTTATGCTCCTTTAAGGAGCTCAGGCTTCCACTCACTGTGGTCCAGTACTAAGGGAGCAAGCTGGGCCCTGGGTGGCGGCCTTCATTAAATCAGATGAGTTCAAGGCCAAAGTGATGTGGGCTCTCATTCCCCAGGGGACAAAATAAACACAAGAGTGTTTACTCTTCAGGTAAACACTGATGGACTTTCACAGGTGCAAAACCAGGCCATAGTTCTATTAGTAAATTGAATATCAATACATCTGAAGCATAACAAGAATCGTGCAAATTAGATATTTAGAACAATTTTAAAACCAATGCAATCCCTTTCTACAATTAAACAAGGTAGTGTATCTTTAATACAGATGTTTTATTTCTCAAAACAGCTACAGCAGTTGGTAGAAATTTATGGGCCTAGTTAACATTTCAGCTCAGAGGGGCTCTGGCTGTATAGCATCACCCACGTCGGTGCTGAGTTAAGGCTCCTACAAGACTGCAGAGCAGGGGAAGCATCTTGGTGTTCATCCATCTTTTTTTTGAATGTTTTTACCTCTCTTTTCTTTTCTTTTGGCACTATTTTCTGTCCCATTGCAATCTCTTCAGTAGGCTTCCCATTCAAAATTCTATGTTGAGGTCTAGGCAATCATAATTGAGGCAATCACAGAGTAAAATATGAATGTGTTTGAAAGAAGAGCGATTTAACCTAAATTGTAGCACAAGATGCCATGCCCAAGATAACCCCAGAGTCTTTGCCTCTGCCTGGAACACTTCCTGTGTGTATGCCCAGCCATGTCCTTTAGTTCTTCAAGCTAGTACAGAAATGCTACCCTATCAGAAGGACCTTTCCTAAGCACCCTGTCCAAAGTGCCTGCTCTGTATTTCCCTTGCTTTTAAAAGTTTTTCTGAAGAGCAGTTCTTACTGTCTCTCCTCTTACATGTTTGCTTACTATCTCTTTCCCACCTGAAGATCAGGGGCCTTCATCAGGAGAATTTGATTCAGAGGAAGGAAATTTAGTCATGGGGTGGAACATGCATGGAGGTTCAGCCCACATACTGGAACTGTGTGTCTCCACACAGGGTAGTCAGGGGAAGGGATGAGTCTTATGAGTTGCTGAAAATCAAGATTTCTTTTTCCATTAGGGAGTGCCAAGAGGTAGTCAACTTTACCACTTAGGTAACTGTGGAAATATTGCTGTTGTGGACAACCGTGAGGGGAAGTCAAAAAGACTGGAACAAAATTTATGATATTCTGCTTTATAATTTGGTCAACAGAAACACTAACCATTATTTTTTTTTTGCTAATTGCCCTGATGTCAGTACATTGCAGCATTGTATGAATTAATTTTGTCATATCTCCATACTAAATATCATGATTTGCCTTTATTATCTTATGTGAAGCTAGACACACACTGTGACCTCAATTGGACTCTGATTACGGACACTGATTCTAAATAACGCTGAAGCAATTCAGTGGAATTTGAAATCCCTGCCACTTCTTATGATTCTGAGTTTGAATTCTATAATTGAGATGAAATAGCTACCACTTTTTTTTTTTTTAAGGAGGAAGAATTTATTATGGGGCTCAGAGGTCTTAGTCCATAGACTGCTCATTCCATTCCTTGGAGCCTGAGGTAAGGAAGAACATTATGGCTGAAGTGTGTGGCAGAGCAAAGCTACCACCTATCTTTTAGTATAATGAAGGAGTTACTTTTTTGAAGATAACAACCTGAATTATTTGATTGGCTATGTAACCGACTTTCTATCTTACATTTAATTTCCTTGGGCTTTGTTAAAGTTATGAATGATGAAGTAATGTCTTATCAAAATAACACACTTGCATTTTCATAGGTTTCTACAATTTCTTTCAAAAGAATTATCTCAAGTAATGGAAGAAACCAGCAGGTTGGAATGTAGAATTTTGTTAAGCAAAGGCCTTGCAGTGACCTTCAAAGTGTTCCATTGGTCGTTAGCTAGCCCTCTAACTCCATGCTTCGTCTATACCATGGTCATACTTGAATTTCATCAATACGCTAAGCTGCCATCAGGTGGAATCATGTCAGGCTGCACACATTTAATATTTATCTATCTTCATTGATACATACTTTAAGCTTTTTTCTTACCTCATTAGCACACAGAGCTTATAACCTAAAATTTTCACAAAAACCTGTTTTGCCATGGCAAATGATTAGTGCAATCTACCTGCATATCTCAAATAATTTAATGTTTCACTTAAGAAAGAATACATGATTCTATGAAGAGATAAGAAATTGTGTTTGGGGAGTGTAATTAAAAATTTATAAATCATTTTGTTTAAAAAAAACTTACTTTACAGTGGTATTTATTCACAATGGGTTTTCGAAAATTTCAAGATTTTCTAGTAATGTACATGAATTTGTAAATAAGAAAACATTATTTTACTTAATTATTAACTTTATAGGTAGCATGACTATATAACTTGTCTAAACTTAGAGAATGATGTTAAGAGTAAAAGTAGATGTCATTAGTATTTATATTGACCTGACAGACATACAATGGGATTATCCCAGGCAATAAGAAAAAATGAATGACTCAACAAAATTTCTTGTATTTCAATATTGATTTTGTCTTGAACAAGTTGTAGTTTTTCTGTTCAAGAAATACTCCTGCACTCTAAGAAAACAGATAACCAAGTTGGGCAAAGCTTATAACAAGGTCTATAGGACAGATGTGAAGTGAAGTAAAATAACTACTCAGCTCAAAAAGAAAGTAATTCCATTTAAAATAATTGAGACTCAAGAAAAATATGACTGAAAGTTCAAAATCAGAAAAAGCACTGATAAAGTTAACTTGATGTTTCCCTAGGCCCTAATTTATCAAGATTAGAAGATATTCCATTACACTTCAAAAGGTCTTTTTAAGAAAAATATATTAACAACCATTTTATGTAGTGAGTAGAAAATTTCTGGAACTCAATAATTTTAAGTATGACAGACTAAAAATATAGAAAGAATCTAAATCCTTAGACGTATGCTTTAGTGACAGCTGCATTAATGTTTCTTGCCCTTGACTATAAATGTCTTAAAGACAGAGGTCACAAAGAATGAAAAATACTAAATGCTTAATGGATAAATAATAGGTATTAGTTGCTCACAAATGATGCTGGAATATGTAGCAGATATTTTTAAGGCTATTCTGGGTGGTAATTCTTCCTGTACAGTGTCTATGATGCTTCTACTGGGCAGCACTAAATTCTAAATTCTATTATCCTGCTCAGAATGAGGGTCTTTTTTTTTTTTTTTTTTTTTTTTAATAAAATCACACCCTGGCCAGGCATGGTAATCCACACCTGTAATCCCACTGACTCTAGAAAGGAGGATGGCTAGTTCAAAACCAGCCTCGGCAATAGCACTGCATTAAGCAACTCAGTGAGACCCTATCTGTAAAAAAAATACAAAATAGGGCTGGGGATGTGGCTCAGTGGTTGAGTGTCCCTGAGTTCAGTCCCTGGTACCCAAACTAAAACAACAACAAAAACACCCTAAGAGATTTAAAATCCTCTTCTTCATAGTAATAGAAATTAAAAAAAATTTTTTTTAAAGATAGAAGACAGAGAGACACACACACACACAACAGCTTTATTTTATTTTTATGTGGTGCTGAGGATTGAACCCAGCGCCCTGTGCATGCCAGGAGAGCGCGTTACCACTTGAGCCACATCCCCAGCCCAGGTAATAGAAATTAGACACACTTTCTCTATCTTCAGCGGGTTTGACAGGAAAAGCATGTCCTAACAAATGTTTATGATCCAGAATCTGAGCTGTTTTACAGAATAGCAGCCTCACCTGCTGTCTTTGGTTTTCGGGCAGAAACCAGAGTGGAGTACCAGAGTCCCCGAGGCTGGGCCAGGCTAGTGCCATTAGTGTGAGCACTAACATTGGGGCCAATGTCACTTTGTAAAATGCCCACTCTACCCTATGCGGATGGATAATGTCCAAGAGTCATCCTCTCTCTGAACCTCATTGAGCTTCCTCCTCTAGAACAGGGGTGACAACGGTGCCAACCTCCTAGGATTGCTGACGGACCCCATGGGCCTCATATGCATAAACCCATTTAGAAGTGGGTCTGGTACATTGTGGCAAAAATGGTGCATCTGCTAGACTGAATTAGACCAACATATAGTCCGTGCTTTTATAATTATGTCCAAATGGATTCTACTGTCCTGTAGAACTAAAAGGAATCAATAAGAAAAAGTGAATGTTTAGTTGGTGTCGATGAATGTGTGAATAGTGGTTAAAGCATTTCGGATATGGGTCCCTTACTTGCTTGGGTCATTTATTCAAATGAATTCTCTAGTCAGGTTTTCTCTTTTTATAAACAGGTTTTTTAAAAGGGGTAAACTAAACCATGGTTTGAAGTGATGAAATGAATTCTCCTAGAGCCATCTTTATTTCTCTGCTGCACAGATGGCTGAGTGAAATCTGTCGATTGCACCTTTCTTTGGCGCATTAAGGCGGCATGGGCAGCAGCTTCCTGGGATTGAGTAGGAGCAGGTTTTGATTGACAGGTCTCACCAGCACACCCGACTGTGAAGCCAGATAAGGAGCCCACTGGGAGAAAACGCCAGGGAAGGCAAGGTTGCCATGACACAGTCCAGCCCTATGTGACAGATGTCCCTTTATATGAAAGAGGTGGGAAATCAGCTTCGGCAAAAGGAAAGGGGAGAATAGCAATATGATCCTGATTACTAGTGACGTTTAATTGCAATTAGATTTTTAACAACAAAAACGATAAAACTCGTCAGTCTCTTGCATATAAAACCACCTACGCTTGGGGACATTTTAGTGCTCATTCTTCCTACAATGGCATAATACCAGGTTCATTATATTTGCAGGCTATTGAAAGGAATTAATGACCTAGTGAGGGAGCTCTGCTGACTTTGGACTTAGAAGTCACATGCACTTGCACTCAGCCACATAAATTATTCCCTGGGAGTAATCTTTAGTGAGTTGCTAGGAGATGACCAGTTTGTGTTTTCTTTTGGTTATAGGGCATAACCGCCCCACTGTCAAAATGCCAAAAGAAAAAAAAAAGTAGTGATTGATTAACATATTTTTTTTTCTGTTATTTGTAGTGAGATATTAGAATTCAGACTGTTTTGCACAATAGGAGACTAAGGGAGCTGTGGATATCTCCCTAGTAGAATTATAAGAACCGTTATCTGAGGAAGGCCATATTCTCCAATAATGGTCCAGTGTTCAACATGTATTATTTACTTAATCAAAATGAATCATATATGTTATTCATTTCTTAAAATAATAGTATTATGAGCAGGTATGATGGGTGACTTATGGTTTAAAACAGGGGCTTACTCATAGATGTAGATGTACAAGGGTCAAAGAGATAAAGTGCCATGAACTGAGGAATGTAATTAGCTCAACTCTTTGGATTGAGTTAAAATAAAAAAAGAGAGAAGACTGTGATCCTTTGGGCCCCAAGATTAAGGCTCAGTTCATTACATCACACTTTCCCAGTTAAGAGAGTATAATTCTTTTTCTGTGACAGCCAATATAGGGCAGAGATTAAAAGTGACAACCTGAGTTTCTATCCTAATTTACTACTTACTGGCTACCTAACTTGGAGTGAATCACTTCTATGCTATTTTTCAGTTTCCACAATTATAAATAGGATAGGTTCAATGGGGGGATGGACTAAAATAATATATGTCATAGAAAAGTACCTGTCACAAGAATGAGTAAGGGAACATAAACTGTCATTTTCACTATGATTTTTAGCATTATTAGCATTGTTTTATTATACCTTGAGTATAGCTCAACAGCACCAAAGAGTTTAAGGATCCATCATTTGAAACTTCAAAGAATTAGAGAGACTTTGGTTTTGCAAATTTAGATAAATGGGATAAGTTAACCCAATTAGGAAAAGTTCATAGAATCAAGGGGAAAAGTGAAAAAGGTTTTCCTACCTCTCTAGTCTTATTAGTTGTTGATTATCACTTTATCTTGGTGACAGATACACCCTTGCTGTATATGTGCAGGATTCCTAAAGATAGGTACTTACTGCATATGTGCTCTGCACAAGAAGCCCTATGTTTATTCCACCTAAAAATCTCATGTAGTCCTGAGCATCAAGCAAGAGAAGGTGCATTACTCTGGAAGTTGTGGGTTCCATATTATAGTAGTTAACTGGATGGGCGTCTAGTTCTCTTTCTACCTTTGTGTACATATGCTTCTTTATTTGCCAAATGAGAGTCAGGCATTTAGACAATGCTTTCCTACTCTCTACATTTTCATAATTTTATAATCTTCTTTGTAAGAACAGTGTGTGCTATAATTTCCTTTGCAAGTTAGCTCTAAGCAAACCTATCATGTGCAAACCCAGCTATAAATCAGAAATAGATGATTTTCTTTTGCTCTACAAATGAGTTACAGGATTGTCAGATTTCATTAAACAGCAAGTTTGCCCAATGACTCTCAAATGCAAACTGGTTTTTGGAAAAACTATCTTTCCTGTTGTCTATTGTGTAAAGAAAGATACATGATACAGTTATTAAATTATGCATTTAAAAAATTACTGTGTATGCATACCCATGCTTATAAGCAACACAGTTCACAACAGCCAAACTATGAAAGCAGCTTAGGTATCCATCAATGAATACATGATGGAGTTTTATTCAGTCATAAAGAAAAACTGAATTATGTCATTTGCAGGAAAATGGATGGAACTTGAGAACACTATCTTAAGTAAAATAAGCCATAGACTTAGAATGTCAAGGGTCATATGTTTTCTCTCACATGTGGAAGCTACAGAAGAAAAAGAAAAAGAAAGGTGAGAGGGTTTCATAAAAATTGAAGGGGGACCAGTAGAATAAATGAAAGAAATAAGGCAGGGGGAAGGGAATGGAAAGGGGAAATACTGGGGAATGATATTGGCCAAATTACAATGTTATATTGTGCAGGTATATGAATATATAACAACAGACCACACCATTATGTACAATTATAATGCACCATTGAAAAATGTGAAAAAATTACTCCGGCAAACCATTATCTTAGAGGTTACCTAGAGAACTGAAAAGGAAAATTCCTACTTTCTGGTTTGGATAAGGAGCAAATAACAAGTTGCTCTTAAATAAGGCAAGAAAGCCTTTTGAAGAATGAGGCAAATAGACCTGCCAGTGTTATTTCTATAGAGACTCCTACACTGGTGTTAACTGTACAATGTAATTAATTATTAAATATGATCCAAGTAAGAGCAGTCTATACTAACACAATTTAGCTTATTTTTTTCCTCACTGGCTTTTGGGGATAGATAGAGTAACACTTATAAGGATCAGTTTCTGCAACTCAATCCCTCAGCCTACTTTTTTAGTGTAAATAAACTGAAAAAGGGAGAAAAAGGCAAAAGGATAAAGTGCCATGTTTTAAGAACATTTGTCTTGATATTTTGGTGACAAGCTTAATCAAATTAATTATATTTGGCTCTGACTAGCTTAGCATAAGGTGTTAGTTTTTAATTGTAAATGAGTAGCACTTGACAAGGTGAGAAATCTTCTTCAACTGTTGGAATCATCCAAGATACATTTCTAATCTACGTTTTTGAAAACAAAAGCCCTAGTAATATGCAATTAGATATATTTTCTCATCTATAGCTAGGTTCTGCAGTAGGGGATTATAGCACGGTTCCTGTCACCAACAGAGATAGTTAATAGTCTCCACATTCCTAATCTTTCCTTCTTACCTTATTAAAAGACGTTTTAGCTAGGCACATGGCTTTATCCAGGCTAAGATTACATTTATCAGTTTACATTATTTTGGGGCCAAATTTTAGCCAGTGGACATGAGAGGAAATGGTGTGCATCTTCCACAAGGCTGTGACCTAAAAGTGAAGGGGATGCTCCCCTCCCTCCCTTTCCTCCTTTTTGCTAGCTGGAATGTAGGGCTGATGTTAGGATCTGGAGGAGGATCTTGATCAAAGACCAAGAAAGGGTTGACAGCTGAGGAAGGCAGAATAATAAACAGAAAGAACGCAGGTCCCCAATAATTGCAAACCTTTCCTACTAGCTCCACACCATCAATTTCCACTTCCATACAAGTAGACAATAAAGAGCTCTCTTGTTTAAGCCTCTATCACTTTGGATCCCTGTACCAGCAGCTGAGTTTTACCCCAATGAATGGAATACCACAGTTGGAATTCAGAAAAGTATAACAGTCCCATTAAATTTATATGCCTAGTTATAAAGTGAAAGTCTCCAATTTTCTACTTAATTTCATTTTCCTTCTGTCACAGGTTGAATGACATGTTGGCTATTAAACATATTCCTGGTGGCACTAGAACTCAATAGATGATGCATGCAATTGCTTTCAAGTGCTAGGTCATTTTACTTGCACCTCATTCAAGTATCTTATTTTGCCCCTCTCTCTTTCCTTCTCTCCTCCCCACTTGCCTCATGAAGTCCATTAGATAGACCATAAGTTACCTGAGGACAAGACCATGTTTCACTATTTTCTATTCCATAATTAACACTGAATGCCAGAAAGGAGCAATTTGAAAATGAGTGTCCAAATTAAACACAAAATTTAATTTCCAAGTTTCCATGTAGATGCTATTGATCTCTATCAAAACAACATATTCAAAGAGATGTTTTAATGGCATTTTAAGTGACTCAATACCCAAGTAACAGCCATAGGCACAAGAAACAGTGACATGATATATTTAGTTATATGGTAGTTTTGAACCCTTAAAATCTTTAAGTATAAAGCACCTCAAACCTAATATTTTATTCCATTATTGATTATTTTTAGCTTTCTATATTTCATGGTTATTTTGTCTTGCCAGTCTTTTATGATTTCTTGACTCTCTTAGTGGATGCTGTTTGTTCACACATAATGTAAACTTTTTTTTTTTTTTTTTTTTTGCAACTAGGAGGATTTCTGCAGCCTGGGTACATGGCTTATCCAGGCTAAGATTGCATTTATCAGTTTACATTATGATGAAACAAATTGTAATTTACCCTGCACATCATGCATTATGTACATAATGCATCATCTTTCCAGTGATGAAATACGGACAAGGTTAAGGTTGCTACACACTTTCTGAAAAAAGAAGAAAACTTTAGAAAATATTTTAGCAATGAAAATGGGGGGAAAAAAGCAATAATCTTCCATGCATCTAAACTATCTACCTGGAAGCCAGTGTTTCACTTCATTCATATGTTATGGAGCTGCACTGGCTGCTGGTGAATACTTTGCTCATTATTTTTTGATTTTGAGGTCTTGAGAAGCACTTACTGAATTTGTTAAAAATTGGCTCTTTTTAGATATACATGACAGAAGAGTATATTTTGACATATTATACATACATGGGATACAACTTTTTCTAATTAGGATCCCATTCATGTAATTGTACATGAAGCAAAGTTTCACTGGTCATGTATTCATATATGAGCATAGGAAAAGTTCTGTCCAATTCATTCTACTGGCTTTCCTATTCCTATCTCACTTACTTACTAAATTTTTTGAGAGATATATGTGCTCTCATCTGAAAGAATAAATCATGTATTTTTCACAGTGGTGGTGTTGATAATCCATCCCTTGAAGTGAGGCCGTGTGAGAAGGCAATGTCCCAGGGCCTTATGGGCTTAGATTCTAGCCATGGCAGGGACATGCTAGACACATGGCTAGACACGTCGCTTTGTCTCCCTGGGCTTCAGTCTTGAAGTGGGAATGATCCTAAAGTGTTTGATCTGCTTACTTCATGGGGGTGTTTAGAAGATTATGTGAGACAAAGTATGACTATGACGACTGTGGCAATGTATAACTTCCACCAAACCCAAATAACAATGAAAGCTAACTTCCCGTTTCCTTTTATGCCCCGGCTCTCTAACACAGTTGGATACAGATCTGTTATCTATTTGGAGACAAGATCACCATGGTGATTAGATAGATCTGTGCCCTAACTTCCTGGAAGAATAACTGAACAGGTAGCAGGGAGCTCTTTGAAGCTTGGGTAAGCAAACTTTTTGAAGTAGTCAGTGAAAGTCTTACCCCTCCCCTCCTTTTTGTCGCTTTCAATTGGAATTTTGATCCAGATATGAAATACAAATAGGGTTGGAAACCAAACATGATGAAAAAAGAAAAAGAAATTCTTTTAGCATGACCGGAGATGAACCCTAGACCATATTTTCAAAGAAGCCAAATATTTTCCTGTAAAGTGGAAGAATACCCAGATTTTTCTGCATAGTAATATGGTTTCTGTTTTAATATGCAAAGGGGAAAGCAAAAACCATTTAGGGGACTAAATAAATCACTTGAGGCATGGCACTGAATCGGAAAACTGAGATTTTCCTCTTAGAAATCATAGACTTTTGTTCCATGTAATTAGGCCCTGTGTTGCTTAACTTCCAGATAATTTAGAGAAAATCATCCTGTGAGATTATAACTTTTCTCCAAAACAACCTTTGCAATGTGTAGCAAAATATAGAAAGGAAACAAAAATGGGAAGTTTTTAGATCTTAGCCAACACAATCATTTAAGCTCCAAGTCCTTATATGCATGCACAATATTAATGTGCCTTAATGAATCTTGAGTTCTGTAAGAGATGTGAGAAAAGCAGTGTGCTTCAGAGCTGTCTGCAAAGTCAACAAAAACAAGATCTTGGTATGTCATGGGCACAGGCAGAGTGAGGATGTAGCTATGATGATTATGTTTGCTATCAGGGATGTATGTTACTTTCTGAGTTTTCTTTAAATAATATGAAAAACACCCATGAAGCCCTAATAAGACAGTGTTTAATTCTCTGGATCTCAAAAAGATCCTTCAACCCTAATTAGCTATGAGAAATTACATGTATTTGGAATTCATGTGAATATTTAACTGAAAGGTGACATTGTTTGGAAAACTGCTTTTGCACCGATGAACTGTGTTCTAACAAAGCAGCTATATCATCTTTTCTGGGTATTTTTAAAGGCAAAATGGTGCTGCACAATGAATCTGTATCTTGCATCTGATTGGTGATTAAAAATAATCAGGAATGGATCTTCAGTGATTCTGGGATAGAATTTCAAAATGATTGTTGGAAGAATAGGGCTGAGAGAGACTAGAGGGTCCTCTGCCTTTATCCTTACACTCCAGCCTGAGAGCTTTGTCAACATTGACAATGCTATTGATACTAAATTGTCTGATAACTAGAACATGAGGTTTTTCTTTTCTTTTTTCCTTCTTTTTTTTTTTTTTTGTACCAGGGATTGAACCCAGGGCGTTTAAGGATGTGACCACTGAGTCACATCCCAAGCCCTTTTTATTTTTTATTTTGAGACAGAGTCTCACTAATTTGCTTAGGGCCTCAATAAGTTGCTGAGACTGGCTTTGAAATGGAGATTATCCTGCCTCAGCTTCCAGAGTCTCTGGGATTACAGGTGTGCATCACTGCACCTGGCTGAGCTTTTCATAATAGTTTTTCCTCTAAGGAGATCCAAAATTCTACCCAATGTGCCCAGAAAATAACCAGTTATTAAAGTTCAGTAAAATTTTGTTTTGTTTAATAGTGGAAGCGGCTCAGACTTGAATTCATATCATCACAGTGGGAAGAAGGAAAACATCTGAGAAATTAATAAACCCCAGAGCTATTAAAGGTGTATGCATGTTGGGGCTGGAGTTGTAGCTCAGTGATACAGCACTTGTCTCGCAAGTGTGAGGCACTGGGCTTGATCCTAGAACCACATAAAAACAAATAAAGGCATTGAGTCCATATACAACTAAAAAAAATTAAAGAAAGGTATATGCATGTTGGGCACAACTTTGGCCACAGAGCCAAGGATCTGAAATAACATAAATGCCTTCCTGTTAGCTGCATAATAGCAATTTAACTGGAAACCCAGAGACAAGAACTCTTCTGCGCTCTTTCTCTCAAGAAATTTGAAAACCATCTTATATTTTTGGAGAATAAGCGCCAATTTAGTGTGTATTGCAGATTGCATAAAATAGTGTATGTTTTAATAAGTTTAAATCTTTGCAACATCCATTAACAGAGCAATTTATTTCCATGAGGATTATGAGAAAATAACTGAAGCTTTAAAGGAAGTCAAGAGAAAAAAAATTGTTTAATGTACACCAGGAGGAGTATGTTCAAATAGAAAGATCAGAGACATGGATTTGCTTCAAAACAGTGCTCTTAGTCTTATTCTATTCATTTCCTTAGAATAATTTCTCATAGTTGTTAATACATACAGACTTTGGGGGTTTGAGATAAAAGGCACCTCACACGCACACTGGAAACATTAAAGGTTTTTGGGGTTTTGTAATTGCTTCTTTAACAAGCATGTATCTTTCCAGTTCAACTCTCTCTAGAGAGTCAAGGGGAAGAAAAAGGTGGAGTTCATAGTCACAGAGTAAGAAGTTGACTTTGTTTCATTGAATGTCAAGGTCCTGAGTTCATCAAAAAACACAGGAGAACAGCTCCAGTATATTAATCCATGGATTCCAGCAGCATTGTAGCTACCTATTTTTGATCACTGTGCTTACTTTAAACTTTTTTTTTGGTATGCCATGTACACAAAGGATAGCCTGGTACCAAAAAGTAACAATTATGGGTATTTTCAGTGTCTACTTGTTAGCCCCTGGTACTTCAGGACCCCTCATTCTTCTCTTCTGTATGCCAGTGTCTGTATACTGGACAGCAGGAAGGTTTCAAGAGCATGATGAATCAACCTTTCTTTATTTAAACTTCCAAGCTGAGTTTCCAATCGAGGAGGCTAGGTATTGCGTTTCTTAACTACATGTGTAGCCTCTCCTTTTCTTTTAGGTTTTGACTTTTTCTTCTTCTTTCTTTTATTATGGTGCTTGAGTGTATCGAAGGGGAAAATACCATAAATTTAGATCTTAAGCCATGCTAGGACAACTTTTTGCATGTTTTTACCAAGTACTTGGAATATTTTCATTCAGAGAGACTGAAAAAAGACCAAAGGGAGAACTGCTAGTTAGTAGTTTTCTAGCTACCAGAAGGAGCTAGTTATTTTTCAACATCAATTATTTCCTGGAGTGCTATGATATTTGTAGAAATCACCTCCAACATAGTTTCCCAGGGAACTGACAATCAGATGGACAGCTTGCCTTTGACAGACAACTCAGGGGAGTGAACCTAACTCAAATTTCCTTTCTTTCCTGTTATTTATACTGTTGCCAGAGAGTTCTTCCTAAAACCTAGCCAAATGGTATCACTATTTTCCTTCTGAGGGCTCTCTGCTGTCCAAAAGGTCAATTTCTAACAATTTACCATAACCTCAAGTTCATCTCATGATCTGTCTCCCTTCTCCTCTTTCAGTCTCATCTTCCACCACTTCCCTCAATTTCGCCATATCTCTCTGCTCATCTTGAAATCACCATGGACTTTCATGCTGTTTCTCACAAATATGGATTAGAATTGCTTGAACCTTTTAATTTAACCCAAATCCTATCCATTTTTCAAGACTTTCCTCCTCATGAATTAATTGCTGTAAATATTTGTGTCCTCAGAAACACTTTTGAGCAGTACTAGATGACTGCTTCTCCTTCATGTCTACTCTCACCACGATTTCTGACAGATTAAGGATAATTTCTTTTTCACCATTGATCTCTCACTGTGTAACCAATTCAGTATCTTGCCCATCTTGTAAGATGATCATATATAAGCGTGTGTGGATGGTTTATATTTTAACAAAGAGCCTTTTAAAAGCAACCACAGTAAATCGTTGACTAGTTCCATAAAAAGGTTTGTATCTATTTTTGAACACTTTTTCTGTTAATATTTACATTGAACTTCAGCCTTTTGTGGGTCAACAGTTACAAGCCATCCTAGACTACAAAGGGATGAGAATACCCTGCAGAAAAAAAAAATGCCCTTTTCAGATGTTTGAGTTTGGAATCATTATCAGAGGTGTTGAATATTCTAGATGCTTATCTGTGTTCAAAGGGAAGCAGCAGTTGACAAAGCTTCTGACTGTGGGCTTTCTGGCACCTACCACGCAGGACCCTCTGGTCTACATAGCATCTAAAAATTCCAGCAGAATTTCCTTCAGAAAATTACTTCATCTCTTAGAGTCTCCATTGCCTCACCTATGAACTTTGGAATTGCAACTTTGTGTGCTAACGAAGCAGACCAGGTACCCCTACCCAAAAGACCCTTGCCATAATTAAGCTTCTCCTCTTGTCAGATCAGCAGAATGTCTGCAGAGTTACAGTGATTGGTTGTTTCCTCTTTCTTGTAAATGCCAGGTTTGTATACAAGAGGTGTGACAGAGTTAGTCTGCAAGCATGTTGTAAAAAAAAAGAAAAGATATTATCTCTGTTTTCTTGGTAAAAACTTGTGAAACCTCTCTGGTCTAGAGGATGGAACAAAAAGCACTTGTCATGTGAAACTCCAATCTCCCCCACCCCCCACTGGGTAAAAGTTCAAAAAAATTTCCAAAATCTTGGTTCAGAGGAAGAATTCTTAGGCGAGAGTCACCTTTGAACCCTGCAGTCAATAAACCTACTTCCTGAAAATTCCTGGGTGTCCAACCTCCTCTGTCCTTCTTCACTAAGGGTCCCTAAGATGTGATTAGTCAAAATTCTAACTTAGTGCTTAGACATAGGCATTGACCGAATTATTAGCTATTATTGTTGTCTTTACCATTCCTTTTGCCGCTGTTTATATAGTTCTTACTAAACCTGCTGTTAGTTGCAGGCATATCATTTTTGTTATTTTAATATGTTCTATCAAATAAATTATCCTTAACAATCTTTCAATTGGTTTGCCTGTCCCTAGTCCTCCCCTCTCACTCTCTCTCTTTCTCAATCTCTTTTAATTTCAAGCTGCGTTGGTAAGGTTAACATTTTGAAAATGGACAGTGACTTCACATTATCTATTAATAAATTTCAAACCCAACCCAGAACAGTAAGGTCCTGACCTAATTTTTAAGACATGATCCCCTACTTCCCTTCTCATATTCTGTTCTTTAGGGCTATTTGCTGCTCTTTATAACACACATTTTCACCTTCATTTGAGTTTAATCTGCACATCTTAACTGAATACCTACCTGTTCAAGACATCGTTCTGGATCTTGAGGGTGTCAAGTTCATACAAACAAGTCCCTGTCCTTCAGGATCAAATGACTGGTGTGGAAATACAGCTATAATTTTGAGTCTTTTGTGAGATGTCTTTCCCATTGGGATCGCTCCTAATTATTCTTAAAATTGCACACATTCTTAGAAGTTTATTTCAAAGTATTCCCCTTAAGTTTCCCTTTTTCATTAACAATAACATAGTTCCTCATCTGTACCACTTCATCTTGTCTTTCTTTATGATATTTGTGTTTATGGGTCCTTGAGCATAGGTCGATGTTTTATTTACTCGACATTAAATGTACAAATGCTTTACACTTTCATGGCCCATTTTTTAAAAAGACCCATCTCCCAAAGACTACATAGTTTACTTGGTATGAACTATATTTACTTTATCTGAACACATGATAATTTCAGAAACCACATTTAAGGCTATATATTACTTGACTTAGATTGAATGAATAAGGCGATTGCTTATTTTCTTGAAGTTCTTAAACTGTTTATTCTATAAGTATTAATATATTAGAAATTATGGAAACAGAAGCAGGAAAAAATAGGAAGACATAAATATAGTATGGGAGCCTGGACACAGATAAGGCATTTCAGAAATAGAAAGGGTAGAAATGTGACTGAGAGGAGGGTTTGTTTTTAGCACATTTGGACATGCATCCTTAAATATGAGACACATTTCTGGAGAGAACATTGGGTCCTGTGGGTAAAGTATTAGGTTGCCTCATTTTATATTTACTTGAGGCTATTATAGAGAACCAGCAGGAGGGAAAGCAAAACCTAGTGAATTTGGTTTCAGAGATGGTAAGCACGTTTTTGACAGATTAGGAGCCCAGAACAGATGCCTCCACAGAAGCTGCAGCATCTGGAAGCATGCGCGCCCATCACTTCACACTGCTTGGCATCGTTTCCATGGTTACCGGATGACTCACTCACTTCAGTCAGCCCTGAAGGGATCTAAATAGCTTCAGCAAAGCAAATCTCATTCTCTCTGGAAAGTGGGCAGATTATTAAGGAATGTCCACAGTTTGCATTGATGATCCTATTGCTGATGTGATCACAGCAAAAGCTAGCCAAATAGGTGGAGAGTCAACGTACTTTGTTAATGATTTACCATTAAAGTAATAATTAAAGTAATGATCACATAGAAGTAGAAGTTAGGAAGACTTTAATAAGTTCTGCAATTGGCTTTTTACTATACTCTTACGTAGGTCACTTACAGTGAGCAAATCTCACTTGGTTATCTCAATGTTTTTGATTGTTTTGAAATTCATGAAAAATTAACAATGTTGTTGCCAGATTATCAAATTAAGCATTTCATCATTTCATCAGATTGTGTCTACAATTAAAAAGAAAACCCAAAAGCCAGGCGTGGTGGCCCATGCCTGTAATTGAAGGATTTGGGAGGCTGAGACAGGAGGGTCACAAGTTTGAGACCAGCTTCAGCAACCTAGTGAGACCCTGTCTCAAAATTAAAAAATAGAAAGAGCTTGGGATATGGCTCAGTGATTGAGTACCCCTAGCTTCAATCCCTAGTTACAAAAACAAACAAACAAAAACAAAACAACCCAAAGAGATCCACTTTTCATTTCAACAAACTTCCTTAAATGAATATGCTTATCTTAGGAAATAAGCCTTATTTATCAAGGTTATTAAATAACTATGTAATAGTAAAATATGATCTCCAAAAATGCCTCAGGATTAGTCTTATTTTATTTTGATAAAATCACATTGCTAGACATTTTAACATAAAATAGGATAAATAATTTGTTCAGAAAAAATAATTAAACCACAGAAAGACCATCCTAAATCACCATTTTGAATTATTAGTTGATGTTTATCTCTGAATCTGCTCTGGACAGGTGTTTTTCTTTCTTTCTTTCTTTCTTTCTTTCTTTCTTTCTTTCTTTCTTTCTTTCTTTCTGTGATAACTAACATGTGGGAATGACTGACTTTTTTTTGGAGGGGTGGGTGGGTACTAGGGATTGAACTCAAGGGTATTCAACCACTGAGCCACATCCCCAGCCCTTTTTATTTTTTATCTTGGACAGAGTCTAGCTAATTTGCTTAGGGCCTTGCTGAGTTGCTGAAGCTGGCTATAAACTTGTGATCCTCCTGCCTCAGCCTCGTGAGCCACTGGGATTACAGGGATATATCACAGTCCCCAGATGGAAAGACTGACTTTTTTTTTTTAAGAATTTAACCTTTATTTATTTGTTATTGTGTATTTGTTTTTACGTGGTGCTGAGGATTGAACCCAGGGCCTCACTTGTCCTAGGCAGGTGCTCTACCACTGAGCCACAACCCCAGCCCAATGACTGACTTTTAAGAGAAACTAATCCTTGACTAGAGGTCAGATATTGAAAATTACAATATATGTAACCAATTCCTATAGCTAACTTGGTTTTATTAAATCTATGCAGAATAATTCTTATTATAGAGATTACTAGAATGTTTATAATAAAAAACTTTTTTTTTTATTCCACAAAGTGCTTTTTTTTCTAAAAATGGGGGCCTATCAAGTCAGGTGGAGCATAGGATGACACTTCTCTCTTCTCTTATGGAGACCAATAGGTTTTATGTAATGCCAGTGACTGTGTTTCGTAAAAAAGCTTACGGCATCGTGTGTTGGAGAAAACCTGACCAGGAATCGATGACTTCCAGCTCTGATTCTAACATCTACCACCCAGACAGATGTTTTCACTTGCCTGTGGATAGAAAAGGGTGTTTGATTTGCCAGAATAACTCTCCATGGATGAGAATTACTCGAGAACATTTTGCTAGAATCCTGTCTTTGTCATTCTATCAAACTCTGGTAATCTTGATGGATCCCATGCTCTATGAAAAGACTCAATATATTAAGACTTGTTCACTGTCTCAACCATGGATATATAGTGATTGCTAAGATTATTTTTGGTGAAGCAGTGAAACCACAGGACCCTATTTCTAAATCTGGTTAGCCAAGTGCCTCCCGCATTCGCCTCGTTATTACAAAACGATGCATGGCAGCACTAATTATTTTAATCAGAGTCGTTCCTAATTCCAAAGTTAATCATGATGATTCCCAAATTAAGAAGACAATAAATTAAGATGAAATGCCATCGACAGGCCTGTGTAATCTCCCAGGTTTCTTAATCAATCAAGCAGTTCATTAAATCATAATGTTTGGGTTGGATTTCAGGGCTCTGGAAGACCAGACACAAACCCCAGCCGTGTGTGCTGTCCACTCTGTGAGGAGGACAAGATGATGACTGTGTCCCTAACACAGTGTCTCTCCAGCATACAAGCTGTGCCGGCTACTGATCAGGAGCCAAATATGAGCTTCCTGAGGGCAGTGGAAGGGGGAATGGAGTGAGCCTTCAAACTTGCCTTCCTCTGCTGCGAAACAGGCTGATGATACCTATTTGCCACCAGTTGCGCTGAGGATTACATAACATGAGAAGCCTTCAGCACAGAGAATGCCAGATAAGGAAAATTCTAGAGATGGCAACAGCCCCAGGAAGGCCACACCGCTGATTCATAAAACCGCTCCTCATTTCCCACTCTATTTTCTTATATGGAAAAGCATCAATTCTACTGAGATTAAACAAGGGAAACTCTTGTCAGGTTAAAGCTACTAAAAGCTTCTGACTCTGTGTAGTTAAAAAGAAAGGGAATGTGGCTCTGTCAGTGACTTCCCACCCATCCCTCTGGCTGCTTAGCACATCCCCACTCACTCAGAGGAAGCCCTTGTCAGGGGCTGTAACAGGATTTCCTTCTGAACTTTTTTTCCATTTTTTATTTTCTGAATAAGTAAAGAGCAGAACTAGATGCCTTCAGCCTTCTCTGCCTGCCTGTCCTTATGTTAAACTTTTTTTATGTTAAATTTGGGCCAGGCATGGTGGTGCACACCTGTAATCCCAGAGGCTCTGGAGGTTGAGGCAGGAGGATTGTGAGTCCAAAGCTAGCTTCAGCAGTGAGGCCCTAAGCAACTCAGTGAAACCCTGTCTCTAAATAAAATATAAAAAAGGGCTGGGGATGTGGCTTGGTGCCTAAGTGCCTCCTGGGTTGAATCCTTGGTACAAAAAAATTGATTTGGGAAGAACATGCCTCACCATCAGGGTCAACTGATGACCACAGATCTGTAAGTTCTCAGGATCAGTTAATTCAAGAATATGATCCAGTGTCCCATTTGCTTGGACACCTAATTTCCAGACTGTAAAATATGAGGAATAATGTAGGTCGTGCTTTATTACTTTTTCTCTTTTTCTTTTCACTTGGCTTGATGACTCACATTCCAGCTCAGTTTTAGAATTATCATGATCTACTTTGTAGAGAGGGGGGAAAAATAAGACATTTTGTGTACAGTACAACTTATGTAATTTATTTTTCAGGGAACTGAGAAAACTATAACACCATGTAGGAGAATTTCTGGCTTCTTTAATATTAGAATAATTTTAGTTTCTATCATCGGAGGCGTGATTTACTTAATTCCCTGTGTTGCTAATAAAAATTTACATTTTTCAAAGAATATTTTTAATGATATGGAAAAATATTCCTCAAACAATGAATATTTACAAGCACAAGATATAAACTAGTATAGACAATGTATTTCCCATTTTGTTTTTCCAAAAGGTCAATGTGATTTTTTTTTAAGAAAAAAGTGCCCCCAGATGGTCATTTTATCATCTGGAGGGCAGGTTGAAGTTTTAAAAATTTTAACTTCGTTATTATAGTCTATATTATTAATTTTTTTCCCTTTCATGTCATTCACTGGGTAGAGCTTGAGCTAGGAGCCTGGAGCCCTCACTGTGTGGATCTGGTCCCACCACTGTCACCCAAAGTTACTAAGGACAAATCAACTTCCTTTTCTTCTCTATGAAACATGCCTTCTCCCACTCCCAGGGACACTGCCACATTTTGGATCTTAAATATCCTCCAAAGGCCCATAAGCTAATGACTTGAAAGCCAGCCTGTGGTGCTACCGGGAGGAAGTAGGACTTTTAGAAGGTGGGGCCTAATGGAAGGAAGTTACATCATGGGGGGGCATGTCCTTTGGGCGTGTCCTTTAGGGGGATATTGGGATTCTGACCTTGTCTTGCCTCCTGCTGTTTGCTTCTTGGCTGCCAAGAGATGACAGGGTTCCTTCTGCCCTGTGCTCACTGCCTGATGTTCTTTCTCCCCACACGCCCCAAAGCAATAGGGCCAAAAAACCGTGGACTGAAAACTCTGAAACTGTGAGATAAAATAAACCTTTTTTCTTTTATATGTTGATTAACTAATGAACTTTGTCACAGTGGCAGAAACCTAACACAGACATTATCAGGACAACCAAGAAAATTTACTAAGTCCTATGCTTCAGCACTTACGAATTTACAAAATAAAGGCAGTAAAAGAATTTAATGAGCTGTTGTAGAATATGGATGACTGGGCATTTCTGTTGCTGACAAGTGCGGATGGTCAGAGTTCTTGTGTAAACTGCTCTTGGCCTTGGGAGGAAACCCAGGTTGTAACAGGATTGCTACATTTGTTGGTTTGCATTAGGTCATCTCAGAGCAGGAAAATGGGAATATCTCACTTTAGGGCCCTGACCCAAAGATCACACACTCTGGCAGATCCAGGCTTCAAATGCAGCCTACCTCTGGAGCTAGGTACCTACACCTGGCCTGTCGGTGGCTAGGTAAGCATCTATAAGCCATCAAGAAGCCAGACAGAGGCTTTTTCAGGACCTAGTTGTAGATCAATGTTCTGCCATATTTTATGGTTACTGATAAAATGATACATTGATTTTTAAAAAAGTAATGACACATATTTACTGACCATTCCCACAGAGACCATCAAACAGGGCAATTTTTTTCTATGATGTAGCAAATGAGTAGCATCACTATTTTGTAGATTTTTCTCATGGTTAAGCATTCATGCTATTTTAATGGCTTAAAAAGGCTTAAAAAAAAGTTCAACTAGTTCATTTTAATGCTTTCTTTCATCAATGATACACAGAGCTTCCTTGAGCACACAGTTTCACCCTGACAGATTCAAATACAGAGACTCTAATCCTGCCCACCTAAAATAGGAGGAGCTGGAACTTAGAATAGAACATTCCTCCAAATGGAAAACAGCTCAGATGGTTAATGCAAATGAGGAATTTCAATTGGCTTCAAATGGAGCATAATGCAAAATAACCACCTCACAAATCACTTTCTTTTATATCTACTTACCAAAATATTTATAAAATGTCTTTGCAGTGTCGTACCTAACTAAGCCTCTTGGTGTTTATTTTCTCAGTAGGATTATCTTTGTTTTTATACAAAGCCTGATGTAATAACCGAGGACTGACTTTTAGAAAGTAGTCTCTCATTCTTTCTCTGTCTCTGTCTCTGTTTTCTCTCAACATACTACCAAATCAGTGAATAGATGGGGGACTAAGATATCACACAGATTATTATTGTAGATTATGGATGGTCAGTTCCACAATCTGATGTCTGTGACCTGGTATTTGACCTTCTTTCTTGAAAAATGTACATGTGAAACTTTGACTTATGACCAAGGAAGTCGAACTTTTCCTTTTGAAAATAATATACAGCAGAAAATGGAAGTCTCAATGGAGACTGGTGACCTTCTGAATCGTTTACATGGGAGTAAATAACTCCAGGGCATTCTGTAGTGCTCCAGTCAGAACAATCTAGGGGCACATCAGGCTTTAGGAAAAACTCATTCCTTTAGAAAATAATTTCAATATAGTATGAGAATAGGAAGATCACTGAAGTGTGAAGAATATCAAAAAAGATTGACCTATTTCAAGGAGAGCCATAGTGCTTAGGAGAAAAGTAAGTTGAAAGCTTATATACATATTCATATAGATATTCTCTAGGGGTTCATGCATTCTCAGGAAGACTAAAGGGATGGGGGGGGGGGATAGCTAGGGGAGATTAGTCCTGTGTGTTGGCCTCATTCAGAAATAGCTTGGACCAGTTGGGCCAGTCCTGCTAGGGAGGTCACTCCCTTCTTTGGCATCTGCAAAGCTGGTCAGTTCCACGGATGTGGAAGAGAGTGAGTGTTGAATTTGGGCACTAAAGTTGTTCTTTGAGGTTGCAATAGATACTTTGGAGCTATTTCCTGCTAGGAGATGACCCAGATCTTTAATTGTGGCTGTTGTGGGGTGAGTTGTGTCCCCAAAAAAGATAGGTTGAAGTCCTAGCCTCCAGTGGCTGCAAAAATGACCTTATTTGGACACAAGATCTTTGCAGAGGAAATTAAAACTGAGATCATACTCTAGTAGGGTGGGTCCTGAATCCAAGGATCAATATCCTCAGAGAGAGAGAGAGAGAGAGAGAGAGAGAGAGAGAAGAGATGAGAGGAAACAGTCACACAGAAAGAATATCATGTGGTGATGGAATTGGCCTGAAGATGTCATCATACAAGGAATGTCAAGAATTAAGAATTGCTGGTAACCTCCAGAATCTCCAAAAAGCCAAGGTCAGATTTTCCCTCAGAGGCTTCAGAGGCAATATGGACCTGCAAACACCTTCATTTCAGACTTCCAGACTTCTTTTGTTTCAAGTCTCCAGTTTGCTTTATGTTGTTACAGTGGTGCTAGGAAACTAATAAAGTGGCTAAAGTATGTTCTGTAGCCTCTCTTCCTTTTGTAATCCAAGGATGGATTTGACTTGACCTGAAGGGGTAAGAGAACTAAGTAAATTTGCTTTGGGAGTGGGCAGGTAGATACTGATAGATTCCTCCATGGTGAGTTAGAGGAGCAATATACACCGGTGTCAAATCCAGGCAATACGTGGCCAGAGTGATTTCAGAAAAGAAAACCGAGAAGCCTGGGAGTCAGTGGGAAAGTACCCCGGCAACCCAGTTAGCCCAAGGCAGCCGACAGTGGTCTTTGGAGGGAGAGAGTGAGTGAGGAACTTTCTTCCTTTCTACCTCTGGAGTCCTCAGTAGGGCAGGTGGAGAGCCAGAGAAAATCAACAGAGGTGGCATGGAGGGTCTCCAAATGTGTGTTCATGGCTACAAGCATGTTCTCTGTCTGTCTGTCCCCAGAGAGGTATCAAAGAGCAAGAGGTATCCTCTCTCAGATTGTATGGGAATGGCTGTTCTGAGAGACAATAGGAAGGAAGGAGCTTTAGGACAAGGGTAGGGCTCAATTCTTGGATTCCTCACAATGTTTCTAAGACCCACACAAGCTGGGTGTGGTAGTGCATGCCTATAATCCCAGCGACTTGGAAGTCTGAGGCAGGAGAATCACAACTTCAAAGCCAGCTTCAGTAACATAGCAAGACCATAAGCAAGTTAGTGAGACCCTGTCTTTAAATATAAAATGAAAAGGGCTGGAGATGTGTCTTGGTGGTTAAGCACCCCTGGGTTCTACAAAAAAAAAAAAGAAAGAAAGAAAAGTAAGATCCACACAAGATATTCCATTGTGTGTCAGGGGGATGTATCCCAATGACAGAGCACTTGACTATCATTCTTGAGGCCCTGGCTTCAATTCCCAGCAGCACACACACACACACACACACACCACATACACACATATACACATACCACACACACACATACACACACACATCTGTGCTTTTCCCTACTGCCTGCCTTCCTCTGATGTTTCCATTTACTTTTAAATCACTCAGCTTAAATCATATGTATCTATGCAGAATCTCAAGACAGAAATTTTGCTGGGAATAACATAGGCATGAAGGTCAAGAAGAAGTCAGGGTGTGCTCATATTCTTGTTTTCATATTCTTTGGTGCCCACTGTCTTATTTTCTTAACATCACTGAGAGATCTTTTTACCAAAGGACACGCATTAAATATCTTCCTGCCTCATCAGTCCCAAGCCCAGGAAGTGGATTTTCCCCATGAGAACAGCGTACCTTCTGAAGAAATGCACCCAGATCAGAATGGTATATGAGTCTGTCCTAGTCTGGCTCTAGAAGAGAAATGTTACAATAAATAGGTGGGTGGGATCTGCTCCATAATCACAAACCCCGCCAAAATTAGCAGCGAGAACAAACTAAAAAAACTTAACTTTACCATGATATATATATTTTTTCTTTACTTCCCAGAAAAAAAAGCTATAAAAAGAAAATCATGCAGACTTATTAATTTTAGTTTGTTACACACCACAATTAGTTACCATTTGGTAATTAGGTGAAAAAAGGTTAACTAGGGATGTTTTACCCATGGTTATAGGAGGTGGGAGTAAAGCAGACAGTGTGCTTGGCAGCCTCAGAGATGTTCAGCTGATTTATTTTCTCTTTCCTTGGTCCTTACTTAATACAAAATTCTTTTAAGAAAGCTTCGTGGGCAACCAGTGATCAGTATTTTAATAGAATGGAAAAATGCCATGTAACGAGGACCCTATGTTAATAACATACTTCATGCTGGCCATTAACAACTCCTCTTTGCTCTCCCAATCCTTTCCAAGCCAGTGTGGAGTGAGACTGGAGAGGAGAGGGACATAAGGCTAAGAGGGAGACAACTCATCTCTTGCATCTTCAAGTCAGCTTTCCAAAGCACTCTCCTCCTTTCTGCACCAGCACTTCGTGCCGCCATAACTTCCTTCCAACTCAAGTTAATTCATTGTGTGTGGAAGCTCCTCTGTGTCCCTCCTTTGTCAAAAATAATCTTCCTAGATTTTTCTTCTCTCTCTGCCACTCATCTTTCTGTTGCCCAGATTCTTCACTCACTGAAGATCTCTTTTTGGGGACTGGTCTCTGCAACATACAGGGGTGCACCTTATCTGACCCCTTAAGGATTTAATATGTGCTAACGAAAGTTGAGCACACTGTCTCAGGTAAATTATGTTTTAAATGGGTTTTTGGACTTTCTAATTGGGAATGGCCCCTATAGTGGAAACTTGAGAGCAGGAAGGAAACAAGGGTCATGGGATGTGGGGCAGCTACTTGGGGGCCAGAGGGAACTTGTGAGGCATTATCATCTCTCTTCATGAGCCTATTTCAAAAAATATCCCTGATTTTATAGCAAAAAGCAATGCATGTTTCTGCAGATAAATCAATCCTCTGGCAGCAATAAATATTCCATTTTGGCATTCTATCAGACTTGCTTCAAATGAATTACAGTAAACTATTTTTTCCCTTCTGGAAAGAATAAAATTTACAGATATCTGCAGATTTGGGAAGAAAGCTTTTTTTCCTAAAGGGAACTAGTCTGAGCACAAGGAGAAAAGGGCAAAGTACACACACATACACACACACACACACGCACACACACACACACATGCCCATGTAACCCTCCCTCTAAATCTCTTCCAGTCTTCATTCCATTTACCTGTTTACATATAGTATCAGAATATAATTTCATTAAACATTCATCTGCTTCTATGTTAAACTTTTGTTGAATTGCCATCTCTGGACTATATCATTGAAATTTTCGACCATCTAAAGGTGTGTGTGTGTGTGTATGTGTGTGTGTGTGTGTGTAATTTTGTCCCTTTAGCCTAAAATAGATCAAAATAAGTATTTTCCTTACAATAAGTACAATCCTCTACCATTCTGAACATGCACCTTGATTTAGTTCATTTTGCAGTTGCAATGGACAAATACTATGGAAAATGATTAGAATCTGACATTCGAATATAATCCTAATGTTGCAGAGTTCCCAGCAACACAATTATAATATTCACTGCAGCCAATGCTTACTGTGATTATAGTATGCTAAGCTCTTTCCCAAGCTCTTATGTTAAACTAGGTTATTCTTCCAATAACACACAAGGTAGGGCCTGTTATTTTCTACATTTGCAGATGGGAAACAGAGCCATGGCCACTGGCAAGTTGCTCAGGTCTCAGTGGCGGGGTGGGCCTCCCACATAGGCAACATGGTGCCCAAGTCAATGCTCAGACACTATCTGCTACTTCTGCTGCTGTAAATGACCCACTATAATAGTCATAGTAATTTTTTCCATTATGCTTTTTGAGAGCTTGGATACTAAGCCAATGAAGAAGTAATCTCAATAAACTTTGTGCTTTTTGTCCTACTCAAAAAGGGCTCCCCTTCATGAAGATGTTGTAGTGTAAGCCTGGACATGTATTAACCTCCACACCACCACCCAAAGAATTGGTAGAACCTAAGGCAATCATAGGTTAAAACACATAGTAAATCAACATTCTCATTTAAAAATCTTTCCTGCCACTATTCAGGTAACCTAGAGGTTAATGAGGAGAGACATTTTGTCCCAAGGGAAAGTAGAAAAAGAAGGGGGTTTAAGAAGCTTGAAGCCAATGCCATTTAACCACAGCATTATCTTTTGTTTTTATACCTATAATGGTATAGAAATGAGGTTTCAGACAAAATACCTTCTCAAAAGGGAGCCAAAGCTTGCTTAGCTATAGGCATGTGGTATAGACGGTGGATCACACCCTTCCTTTATCATTTTCTAGAGTTCTTGGGGTCTTCTTTAGCTCAGGGTATTCTAACACACCCAATGACCCCAGCACTCTCCAGGACCATGTTTAAGGTATATTCATTTGTTTTTGCCACTTACTTGCCCCAAAGCCACTGAAGAGTCTCACCCTCAGCAATGACTTGGAAAATTAGGAACCGATAGTCCTTATCAAAGTAAATTGAAACGTTCCCTAACAAGAAGACCTGGTTCATTTACCTAACAATCCCATACTTAAAATTTTTTTTTTTTTGCCCCATCGCTAACATTTTTATTCCAAGTTAACATGTCAAACAAAACATAATGAAAATGTCTGAGTTCTGGGTTGTTTTTAGCAGTATCTATTAATCTGAGCTTCTAACCTTCTTAACTAAAGAATAGGAACCAACATAAAGAACTGAGTATACTCCCAATTCTCCCTTTCTACAATTATTTAAGTGCCTTAAAAGCACAATTTCTTTCACTGTCTTTTAAGGTGCCATAGAAGGAGAGATCGATTTTCCAATAATTGTTTAATTTTACTTGGAATTTTCATTGCTTTCAAGTTTCGGATTTGGGACTTAAAGAGGCTTGGTATAGAAGAGCCATCCTTGGCCCAACCCTAACTGTCAGCTGATGTCTGTTCCAGGACTGTCAGGGAGAGGAAGATGGTGGAGGTCCAGAAGGAATATCAAGAGATGGGAACCACCCTATTGCTCAACTAGTGTCAAGAATTTGTCTGCTCTTTTCATTTAACCTTGGTCTTCCCTAGGTTGGCCGTACTGTTTTAGGAGCAATATGGGACAATGTGGGAGCAATTGAAAAGAAATTAAGAAAAAAAAATTGGGAGTGGGGGGGAGAATTCTGTCATTAAAAAAAAAAAAAGCAACTTTAAAACATTGTCTTGCCAAAGTCTAGATGGTCCTTAAGATGGTTGAGAGTTCAGAGGTTCTGATTCTGAAACCTGGGTGGGAAACCTGTGTGAGCAGCTTAGTACACATCCTGGCGTCACCAGACAAATGTTGGGAGGGCAGCTGTGAGGAATTGAAAGGACTTCCCCCCTGATAAAGCAAAATATCCACAAAATTAGGTTCTGTTTACTATCTTGCTGCTACCTAGACCTCCTGTTGAGCTCTGAGGCAAAATGGAAAACCATTTTAATAGTCCAGCAAAATTTCCTTCCCATAAACAAATCTTTCCGCACTCAGAGTCCAGAAACATACTTTGTTTATTGCAAATAGGAGGCAACAATGGTTTACTGGTTCAGAGCAAGTCCACTAGTCCCTCAGCGATTTCTATGAAACAACTTCATGAAGTCTAACACTACAAGATGAAAAGACAGTGCGAGAAGGAAGTTGCAGAATTAAGAAGGGGAACGAACTGCATCTCATGAGTTCTAGCTTGTCTTCTCTAACATCTGCCTACATATGTCATTACAATGAGGCAGGCTGTTGGTGCAGCCTGTAGGACACACAAATACTTTGCTGGCCTAGATGAACACATCATCCACATTTAAAGCAATTTTTGTGTAAATGATGGTGCTGTTAACCTCCAAGGGTTATTCAAATGTTTTCTGAGAAATTGGCTGCTTTGAGTTCTTTCTTAGAATGTCACGTGTTTCGTTTTTGAGCAGCACAGAGTTGACAGGCTAGACATGGCAGAGTTTAGTTAATTAACTAATTCCTGTCAGGAGAAGCAAAGTGATGGGATTCAGAGAGCGGGTCCCAGACAAGGGATTTTCCTTCATCCATAGCAGAAAAAGAACATGTTGCGTGGCTTTGTAACTGGGCAAGTTTAGAAATATTTTTAAGCTTTCTGCTTTGCCAAGTGTTTCATAAAAAACTATTTTCTTTCTATTTCATGCCAAAAAATGTCACCCCCTAAATATTTTTTTCCCATAACTGGCCACATGTCCAAGATTTTCTTCTTTTCTAAGAATAAATAATTTTTCTTGGTTATAAAAATGCCACTTGTTCTATCAGATTAAACATATCTTTATATAGAAAAAGCATTTAAAACATTCTACCAGTGAGCCTAAGGAAAGAGTCTTGCTCAAAATAATTTTGTTCAGTTAATTTTGATGAAATGAAACATTTTGAATTCTGTTTGTGACTCTCGATGGAAAGTTCAGGCTTATTTTGTAACCCTCTCAATTCTACTTTTTCTCTCTGTCCTTATTCTATTTCATTTTACTAGAAAGCATTAAATAAGAATTAATTCCTGTCTTTGACCAAAATAATACCTTGGAAACGATATCAGTGCAAGGGAAATCACTGGGTTCCATTCTTAATTTGCACAGTTAGCTGGAGTTGGAAGGGTTCAGCTGTCAAGGTTTCAAGAACTCTAGCATTAAAAAAAAGTGTGAACTTGCAAATTAGCTGTCAAGTTTAATAGAAAGTGAAAAATGCAGCCAAGAGCTGACTTATTTCCATTCTTTGTATGCTATTGATCTTGCTTCAAGGTAAAGCACAGAACACTGAAAAATAGCAATTTGTATGAATTAGTTTGGCATTTTCTTTTTTACCATATAAAAAAGATCATTATATTCACAAAGTCAAAAAGCTGAACAAGGAGTCTTAAAAGTGGGAAATCAAGTGCAAAACAAAAACTTGCTTGAAAAAGCAAAAACAGTTATAAACCAAAAAATGTGATACATATTCATAGAGAAATAAACTGAGTGGCATTAGCTCTTGTAAAACCCCTAAGGACCTGCTATAGTATATCACAGACTTAAAGCTTAATACTGGGCAACTTAAAATATGCTCATTGTAATTGACATTTAATGTAATTGACATTTAACTAATTATTACAAGTAAACCTACTATAATAAAAAAGTATTCTGAGTTGGTTTATAATATTATTGCTAGTTAGGTTAATTTTAAAAACCAGTCTCTTAGTGTGTGAAAGGGTTTTGTGTGTGTGTGTGTGTGTGTGTATTTTCAAGGATTGGGGGAGGGATTTTCTGGTCCTTTGTGAATGGTTCCCTAAACATCCTGGTTTATAGATCTTTATCATACTTTCTAAAAATGCAGGCTTATTTTATTTGGAGAATGCATTAAAGATAAGGACATACAAACATTTCAGAGAGACCACATGGCAATCTGATTCTGAACTATCACAATGTTGCTTCAAATAAATCAAGATCTTCCCGAGATTAACAATATGCTGAGAAACTAGAGGATATAGCAAATTATTTTGCTTGACTTCAATCCACTTTCATCCTGCCACAAATGGTACCAAATAAACTTTCCAGCCCTCTCCTGTCTTACTATTGCATAATCCTTTCCCCACTCAAGCATGGAGAATTATGTATGTACATGTTGAAAATATCAAGCATCTCAAAACACTTACATTTCGTTGAACTTGGTCTCCCATGGTAAAATGACAAAACCCAATGTGGTGAGTTTGCTTCCTAGGAACAGCAAATCAGCATCGTGATGCACCCAAGTCAGAAATAATACCCTTCATTTGCTGCTCTTGGTTTAGTATCAGTGCTATAAAAAATAGATGATGGAAAACTGGCGCTCTTGACAGAAATACAAGTCCACGGTGTGTGGCTTGTTCAGGAATAGTAGAGAGAAGTGGCAGTCTTATCTATACATCAAACTTGGCCTTCCTCTGCGCTGACAAGTGGCAGCACATGTAGAGTATACACACGCTGTCAAGGCATTCATCACTATGGGCTCGAAGCAATGCCTGATTCATTTTACATAAATGACAGGGAGCTAAACATATGCACTCCTGCTAGAATTCAACTGGCATGGAAATTTGAGCCTATGGAATATCACTATGGAGTAGGCAAGCCAAGTTATTTATGGCACTTGGGTTTTCCTTTCTGCTTTTGCAAAAAGGTAATCTCCGACACAAGAATGTTTTGTGGCTTTGGCACAGAGAAAGCTGGAAGTCAGTGAAATAGAGGCTTGAAGGTCACCCAGTCTGTCCTGCAGCATGGAGGGGTATTGGGAGGCCAATATGCAAAACAGCACCAACTGATCCTTTGGCACAGACTCCAAGCCAAGGAGCATATAGAGAAAGTCTAACTAAAGGTTGCAAATGAGGACCTGTGGTCTTTACCTTGCCTGAATACATGAATGGCTATGAATGCAAGAATGAGAAAGATGATACAAGGTCGTTAAAGAGAAACATCATTTGAATCCTTTAATGTTACGTAAGAAAAAGCAAGAAGCACCAAGAAGGAAAAAGGAACACTCAATACCAGGAAGATATGCCAGAAAAATAGCATTTGATCCTCACTCCTATCACCATGTTAAGGCCAATGACAGGCCTGAGACTCAGCATTCCCCCATCTAGCAGTCTATATTCCTGCTTTTATGGCTGTTTGGATGTTGCATGAAATAAACCGAAGATCTACATCCTTGTTTTCATTATCTGCTTTATTTCTGGTCCATTAAGTTGGACAGACCCAGCCACAAATCATACACTGGCTTGTTTGCAAGGGCAAAATTGAAGCTTGGCTTTCCAGGTAATTATTAAGATGTGCATCACTGGCCACCCCACCCTGACCTCCACTCCATCCTGGTCTGTGTTCTCGTTGTCTTGTCTCCTGCATTTCAGACTCATTCACATTTCTTACAGCCTCTACTCCTGGGCCTGGGGTCCTTTCCAACTCACCGACTTGTCTTTCTTTGAAATTCATTTTTTAGCTCCTGTGTTATCTCTGATACTCTTTGTCACACTGGCTTATTTTCCCTGCTAATTTTTGCTGAAGACAATACTCTCTAGTTCTCTGGAAAAGGCTTGACTGGAAGAATTTGGATGTGGAGTTTAAATGACCCCAAGAACCTTATGTTTCAAGTCTATCAGCTGGCACTTTAGGGCTACTCGGTTCCTAAAGCAAGCAATAAATAAAACCAAAATCCAAATAAATAAATAGATAGATAGACACATAAAGCAAAAACAACTGACCTAAGTAAAGGTAATACATAGACACACCTGTAGCATGACTGTGAGGTTAGACTGGTTGGCTCTGAATCTTGCTTCTACCATGAATTGATTGCTTAAGTTTGTATATCACAAAATAGAAATAACAATAATACCTGTTTTATAGGTTGCTTTTTTGCTCTTTCAGTAAATTATTATTATTATTATTACTTTTTTTGGTACCAGGGATTGAACTCAGAGGCACTTGACTATTGAGCCAATCCTCAGCCCTATTTTGTATTTTATTTAGAAACAAGGTCTCACTGAGTTGATTTCAAGGTCTCACAGCCTTGCTTTTGCTGAGGCTGGCTTTGAACTCAAGATCCTCCTGATTCAGCCTCCTGAGCCACTGGGATGACAGGCATGCACCACCATACCCAGCCTCTTTCAGTAAATTTTTATTGAGCACCTAAAATTCCCAGTCAAAGGGATACAGAAGTACCCAGAGTAGACAAGAGTTGTACACTGGTAGGGTTTACATTCCAGTACAGTTTACTTCAGGGATCAAATAAAATGATCCATCTAAACTGCACCACAGTGCCTTAGACATAGGAAGCACTCAGGAGCTCCTAACTAATCATAGGCAGGGTTTTAAAAAGATGAGGCAACAATCATAAATATATATTTACTATAGTGAAAATGACAGGAAATCTAGAGAAGTATGAGTAGAGGAATTAGTTGTTAAAATTGTGCATGAATCTGACGCGAAGTACATTCTGAGTGGGGCTGAAGTCTGGGCCTGTGCTATCTGATGTGGCATTACAAATGCCTGGAAATGTGTATTTATAGTTTGGACCTATCTGACACTGAACATCTGCACAGCTTCCAGAATGTGTCGACACTCTCCTTAACTCTAGAGCCCCTCTGGACAAGCACAGCTCTGAGCCCTTTGGCCACAGTCAGTACCAGCTCCAGTTTCCTGAAGAGGTATTTAGTTTACACCCCTCTACAAAAATCAACCTAGATCTGAACCTTAGATCTTAAGACCAGGAAGGGGGTAAGATTGAGGTCTGCAGTGTTACTCTTTATCATATAACACTCTGCCCTTTTTAGTTACCATATTTTTACAATTATTTCCATTTGCTAGTTCTATTACAGCACCCTATCGAGGCATGCTAGTTTTACAACATGCTGCTTAGAGGAAATTTGCTATTGATGAGTCATTTGATCTCACAAAATTTTGGCACAGTATGCAAACATAGAATGTTTTCAATTGACTCTCTTTTTCATACTCACTTCACTCCTGATAGAGCAATTGGGGAGCAAGTTTTTGTTTTCACTTTGATTTTGCAAAGAATTCTCAGCTTGCTCCTCAGTTGCTACCTAGGATGGTAAGGAATAGACATGCCTTGGTAGCAAGCAGTCAAAACAGAGGCCAGCAGTCCTATAACTGTTTATTCCACATTGTCCTTCGTGGAGGAAGATGAGGGCAATAGCTAAAAATGAGGACATGTGATTATTTACTGCCTCTTCTCAGCACACTATCCTGTAGTTTAGATCTCTGTTTTTAGCTACCTAATCTGCTGAATTACTTTGCATTCTTTCCCCTAGCTCTTACAGAGTCTATGCTGGAGAGGGTTCAAGTGTCAATCAAGTGGCTGGACAAGGCAAACTTTAAGATGATGATCTTTCCTCCTCCTGGGTCTTCTCCTCTCATCCTCCTCCTTCTTATTTATTTATTTATTCATTTATTTATTTTTGGTTAGTCCATCTCCTACCCTTTTTATTTAGTTTTATTTGCTTCCTAAACATTCATGTGGTTGGATGCCATTATAATTGTATGATTACTCTATGATCAAATGAGGGCTGGTGGTTTCAAAGCAATATATCTTGTTGTATAAGTTATTGCTTCATGTGGTAATCAGAACCACAGTAGGTCCATGTGGCACTTTCCAGGGTCCCCAAGAGTACTTGGTGGGCTTTAAAATCCAGTTTTGATCAGCACATTACTTTAGTCTATAGGGTACTATCAGGAGAGAAACAGACCATTGACTATTTTAGACTTTGCATTTATAAAGAAAAACTGTGGCTTAGTTTGGGTTACACAGGAGATAATTGATAACTGATCACTGTCATCTCTTTTCTTTAGCTCAAATCAAATAATGAAGTGGTACTGTCTTGTAAGCTATGCAAACAAGTGATAGTAGCAAGCCCATTGCATTGGGTAAATCTTTTAATTGGTAGGATCCCAGAATGGGAACCTTTAACAAATTAAAAAAGTCTGATAGACTGGAAGCCTGGACTATTCTGATGTGAAATAATATCATGACATAGGAGGCTATTGAAATAAATGGCCATTATATATTAAAGACCAGGCCATTGGAATCTGGCTCCTAATATTATGATTTCCCTAAAATTGTGAAACAGGATTTCCCTCTTAACCATAACCAATATGATTTGGTGAAGAAATGCTCACAAATAGTGAGTCTTCTTTTGGAGGAGGGGCTTAAAAGAGAGAGATATATATGAAGGTTTTTGGCCCAGGTCCAAGTCAACTCTTGTTAGGCAGCAAGGGCTAAGGAGATGGCAAAGAAAAGAAAGGGCACTTGTGTTTGAGGTCAGTTTGTTTTGAGTTGAATGGACATACCAGGAGTGAGTAAGTACTCCCCAGGTCACTGGGGGAGTGTTGAAGTGGAAATCAAGCACAGGGGAGGATGGAGCTGCTATGAAGAAAGCCAAGAGGGTGCAGTCCATGGGTTCAAGAAGAGCAGCATCCCTATCCAGGAATGGATGCTGGTGGCAGGAACAACATGATGTGGGCCATGGCTAGTAAGAGCAATAGATAGATTGTGCAGAACTATCCCTGAACCAAGGAGGGATCCTGGACCACACTAATTTTTATTTTTCACATCTTTTAGACAGATACCTTGAAAAATTCCTGGCCCCCTTGCCTAGAGGAGTTCATTAGCCCTGATCCAGACTTATGCTCAGGTAGACAAGGAGGACTGAGGGACATGGTAGGCTCCATATATGATCTCCCACCACACTTTCCTCATGGCCTATTTTTACCCAAGGAGCAGCAAGCATTCTGATTGGATGATGACAATGTATTCTGAATTTTCTAAGACTACAAGCAGCCACACTATATTTAATAGCCACATTTTATAGAATACTTAATATTTGCAGAAAATATGCAATTAAATATTATTTTCATGGATTTAAAAGCAAAGTAACTACAGATAAGTAGAGTTTCTCTTTGGGGTTTTCTTTAGCTGATACATTTATTTTATAGGCATATACACCCTCCTTCCCCACCAATTTGTAGCCATCAACTTGGGTTGCATGAAGAATGTATGCGATGAAAACCGTTTTATTGGTCTGTCTGATTGCTGTCTCTTGACCTTGACCTTTACCACCATCTTGGTCTTCCTGAAAAGTGGGGAGGATACACCTGTCACAAATATGTCTTCCTGGTCATACTTTTGATCTTTCCAGATATCAGAAAAATATTGACTATGTCTTTCTACATTGTGAAGTATGGAAAGGAGCAGAGGAAGAAATCACGGAAAGAATAAAATGACAGAAGTGTAGCTGGAAAGCAGCAAGCGGCTTTTCATCAGGTTTGCCTTTCAGTAAGATGCACAGGAGAGAATGTTTTCTCTATACTGAAGTGGCTTGGAAAGTAACAGAAGGGTGAATCCCTAGTGACCTAGTTCAAACATACTAGTTGCTTTTCAAAGTATTCAGACATCAACATGAGATACCCTTTTAGGGTTGTTTCTCAGAAGTATGATAGTTTTCCAGAATCTACCTTCCTAGTCTATTTTATCCAATTAGACTTATGAAGGTGGAAATGAAGTCTTTGGTCACAGGTGGGGATAAGCTGTGATAAGCCAAGGTGTGTGTGGAATACCCAGTATAGCATTCCTGTGTAAGGTTCAGGTCCTTAAGGAGAACACCACTTGGTGAAAAGACTTTCTTCCCTCTTCAACCAGATTGTCCCCTGAATTAGTTGTAGCCACATTAAGGACTAAATTGTGTCCTTTCAAAATTCATATATTTAAGTTCTAACCTTCAGCACCTTGAAATGTGACTGTATTCTGAGATAGAGTCTTAAAAAGGAAATTCAATTTAAATGAGTTCATTAGGGTGGACCTTAAATGAATCTAGCTAATGTCCTTACAAGAAAAGGAAATTTGGATGTCTAAAAGGGACAGTAGGGATGCCTGTCCACAGAAGAATAACTTTATCTCCACATAATACATGGGAAATTGGTCATCTACAACACAAGGAGAGAAACCTTGGGCGGAGGGTGGTGGAAAATAAACCTGCTGGCACTTTGATCTTGGACTTCTAGCCTCCAAAACATTGAGAGATAAATTTATATTATTTAAGTTACTAGAGTGTGATACTATGTTATGTCATCCCTAGGAAACTAACACAAGCCTACAGTATTTTACCTGTGAGCAAGGGATACAACTTTATCATAACTGCAGTAATTTAAACTGAGTTGCGAGTGCGTGAAGGTAAGCTCAAACAGGCTTACAGTGATCTGCCCAGAAAAGACTAGAGGACTTTGGTTCATGGTCATTTTGCTCATGGGTGCCTGACCTCCTTCAGTAAGAGCTCCACAGAATAAATGGCACTACAGTCTTCTCTCAGGGGCAGCTAAAAGTTCCAGGGTGGTGTCATCATCAGGTGCCCCCTGGTGCCCACCATAGCCCCAGACAGATGAGTCAGTTGCACAGGTGGTTGGGGCAATGGCATCTCCTTGTCGTCCCTCAATGCACACTGCTTCATGCTGTCAGCGTGAGACATGGACATCTGTTCTCTTCTGGACCAAGGGTATATATATATATATATATATATATATATTGGCTTGGAATATGGTAAGAGCCGGTAACAAAGTGTGATTTGTGTGAGGAATATTTTGTGCATTTTGGTGTGGCCCACTTTAAGGTAGAGAGGCCTGTTCTGAATGGAATTAGGAAATTAGCATTTAACCATACAGTAATTGGACATGCAACCCTGGCTACGTTAGTTGATACCTGGCTTTAAAGGAGGGAATTTCAGCTCAGGGCCTGAGTGTGTGAGTGCAGCTGCTACAGATGACTAGTTTCATTATCAGCAACCTCATATATTCACCAGCAAAACTTTAATCATGCCAATTTTGGTTTATGCAATGTTTTTGAAAACATTTTCAGAGTTTACCTACCATTAATTTTATCCTTCCATATTTACATTTGCTTCTAGAATTTGGAATAAGGTGAGTTGAAGGACAGGATACTAAAATCCTTTAAGAATTTCACAAATCTCCCTGTATTAAAGAAAAAGCAAGCTGCACGGCCAAGTTAGGTTATGCAGGAAGGGCCCATGGTCAGTTGTAAGGCACTAAATTCTAATGGTGAGAAAATAATTATTATGGATTTTATATATGCAGTGTTGACACAAGTGGCACGTCAGCCATAAATAAAGTTCATGGGTTGATCATCAAAAATAATTCTCCCATATAATTAGATAGCAGAGATCCTCCAGATTGGGAGAAAATCTTCACCACCAGCCCCAGATAAGGCATTAATTGCCAGGATGTACAAAGAATTCAAAGAACTTAACTCCAGAAAAGTAAATAACCCAATCAATAAATGGGCAAAGGAGCTGAATAAACACTTCACAGAAGAAGAAATATGAAAGGTTAAAAATATGAAAAATATTTAACATCTCTAGCAACTAGAGAAATGCAAATTAAAACTACACTGAGATTCTATTTAATTCCAGTAAGAATGGCAGTTATAAAGAATATATGTAACAATAAATTTTGGCAAGAATGTGGGGAGAAAGGTTCTCTCGTACATTGTTGGTGGGACTGCAAATTGGTGCAAGCACTATGGAAAGTAGTATGGAGATTCCTTAGAAAACTTGGAATGGAACTACCATTTGATCCAGTTATCCCACTCCTCAGTATACACCTAAAGGACTTAAAATCAGCATACTACAGTGATGCAGCCACATCCATGTTGATAGCAGTTCAACTCACAATAGCCAAGCTATGGAAACAACCTAGGTGTGTTTCAATGAATGAATGGATAAAGAAAATGTGGTATATACATATAATGGAATATCACCTAGCCATAAACAAAAATGAAATTATGGCATTTGCCAGTAAATGGATGGAACTGGGGAATATCATGCTAAATGAAATAAGCCAATCCCCTGAAAAAAAAAAAAAACAAGGCCGAATGTTCTCTCTGATTTGTGGACGCTAACCCAGAACAAGGGGAGTTGTGGAGGGAATAATAGAAATAGATTGGACTAGACAAAGGGTAATGAAGGGAAAGGAGTGGGGATGTGAATAGGAAAGAAGTAGGGGGCTGGGGATGTGGCTCAAGCGGTAGCGCGCTGGCCTGGCATGCGTGCGGCCCGGGTTCGATCCTCAGCACCACATACAAATAAAGATGTTGTGTCTGCCGAAAACTAAAAATAAGTATTAAAAATTCTCTCCCTCTCTTTAAAAAAAAAAAAAGAAGTAGAATGAATATGTATGACCACAAGAGGGGAAACCTAATAGAATAAGTTATACTTTATGTATATATATATATTCTTCCAAAATACACTTTATTTTTAGTTATACATGATATGTCTATCATGTATAACTAAAAATAAAAATTAAAAAGATAATTAGATGTTGTTAATGAATTTATCCGTTTTTTGTAATCCAAGTAATATTCTGAAGAAATTATAATAACTAAACCTGGATTATTGTTAGAACTGGTTTACATTTACCTGTGATCACTAAAGGATGGCCCTGAGCTATTTCTGGAGCCTGTCTTATTGATGAGATCTTGTGCCCTACATTAAGGAGAAACTCCCTTCCACCTGAAGAGAATGGGCAGTCTCGCCTACCACATTCTCAGAAAAGAATATGTGGAGGAATGAAGGAGACCCAAGATAAGGTAGTTTTCTGTTCTCAGGGGGTGGCAGAAAGTGGTCAAAATATTTGGAAGTATGGCTCTGCTTGCTGCAGGTATGGTATTATTATTATTATTATTATTCCAGGGATTCAACCTAAGGTCACTCAACCACTAAGCCACATCCCCAGCCCTATTTTGTATTTTATTTAGAGACAGGGTCTCACTAAGTTGTTTAGCGCCTTGCTGTTGCTGAAGCTAGCTTTGAACTTGCACTCCTCCTGCCTCAGCCTCCTTAGCCACTGGGATTATAGGTGTGTGCCACGACACCCAGCTTTATTATTTTTTAATATACTCTTTGTAAACTGTTAGCAAGACCCTTTCATAAAACAATTTATTGATGAAGCTATGGAATTCCATAACCACCAGTAGGGATCAGCAGGCACTGTGCCATTGGATAACCTCTGGATGTGGTACTGAAGTAGGTACCCAACTACTCAGCCTTCCTGGATGAGGAAGCTGCTCCGGGCTGTCTGAGAAGAGAAGAACAGGGGCAGTCAGCGTAACTTGCTACCACAAAAGCCACTGTGGTCTGAAGTTGACTCAGCCTGAGGAAGGCCTGATATCATTGCCAAGAACAGTCCCAGGAATTGCCTGTTCTGAGTCACCTCTGGGAAGAGCAGACTGTCAGGAAGATTTAATTGCTTTGACCTTCCTGCTTTCTTGATATCCCATTGGGAGTTTTAGGGGGAAAGGAGAGAGAGTTCTCTCCTTTTGTATAAAGCAACAAGAAAGAAGAAAAAACATTTTCATCTGAAATTTTGGCATTGGAAATCAATTACTCAATCATACAACCCTCTGATTCCTCGTTATTATGGCTCAGAATTACAGAGAGAAGTGTGTCTTGGGGTGTAACTTTTAGAACAGCAGAATTTAATGAAAGGAAGACACTAGAAAGATAAACTAATCCAATGCATGCATTAATGTCAAGGAAGGAACTTAAGTGATGTTAGAGAAGCAAAAGTAGGATAAGCCAGGGTAGACTGACCAGTTTGCCAGGAGTTGATGGGTCTAATGGAAGAGTTGTAGTCACCCATTTAGACAAAACAAACAGAGACCAAAGTCCTTAACAACACCAAAAGGAGAAAAATAAAAGAAAAAAATGCATGCCTATTAATTGTACATCCATTAAGTTCCTTATAAACATAAAATTAGAAGTTATTCTTCAGGGATTATTGCTCGTTTGCTGTCACAACTGGGTGCTATGGCTTCATTTTGTGTCTACAAACACTGGTTGGGCTGGTTGCTAAGGGGATCCACTGGGGAATGATAACTATTCAAATGTGACCCCTTACAGGGACATGAGCAAATTCCACTCCTGATATCATCCATGTATTGTTGTTGAGAATCACTATGCTATAGTGGACTGCTGTTTAACCTTGGAGTGTTCTATAAACCCAGGTTAGAATCCTTCTCTACTACTCACAAGGCATGTGACTCAGAGCAAGATTATTTTTTAATTCTTGTGAAGCTGTTCTCCATGTGGTAAATGGAAAGGATGGTGGTAAAGTACCATTTCTAAGTGTCGACTATTCACATCAGCTATGTCCAAATTATAAAGCCCTGGTTAAGTTTATTACCTTCCAACTGTGGGTTTAAATTTGCTCATAATCCCATTGACAGTCTATTCCCATTAGAAAATATTACAAGTTGAAAACACATCTATTTTCAGAATCCATAATGCTCAGATCATACTTGAAAAAGACTCTTAAAAATTGAATATGATCATATCACCCATCATAGGATAATAGCATGCTCTGTCGGAGTGTTCCTGTTGTATTGCAAAATAGAAAGTTCTAGAGTAGATAAATTAATGCTGTAAAGTCCTCAACAATTGGTCTTTATTGATGTTTATTGGCACAGTTGTTGCACACTTCACATAGTTATTTTGTACAATACTGAAAATACCTTAACCAATTTCAAAGTAACCACATTTATTAATGAGTGGCTCATTTGAGAATAAAATGCTTCCTCTTGGTATAGGGAGTAGAACTCATGATTAACAGAAAAATCTGAATCAGAAAATGAGGCCTTTAATTTTTTTAAAAAAACTTTCATTTATCTTTTGAAACTTGTGGGTAAGCTACAAGATATTTAGGAACACTGACTTCTTTATTATTTTTTCCTTTTGATATCATTTCTCTCTCTTCTTTTCCCTGACCTTACGTGGGTATTAGAATTCGAATCACATGAACAAAGAACACCCAAAATCCCATTATATATAAGGCACATCCAGTATTGCAAAAATCTTTCATGACATTTTCTGTCTTGAGTTTATGCCCTTGTTTGGGAAGAGAAAACACACCCCATGAAAAGTGCATGATTCAGGATTTAAACAAGAGCTCAAACAAACCATAGAGGAATTGTTATATAATAGAGGAACATCCATTAGTTGCTAGAGGTATACTATTTGTCCTAACTACTATGTGAATTTGGAGAAGAGAGAAATCCAGGAACTTCCCAGTTAGGATTGAGGTACAGGACATGGAAAAAAGGAACTATCTGAAAAACAACGTGAATAGCTAAATCAGTTTGGCTATTAGAACTAGCACTCAGAATCAAGAGATGAGGAAAGCTGGGTGCAGTGGCGCAGGCCTGTAATCCCAGTGGCTTGGAAAGCTCAGTCAGGAGGATCACAAGTTCAAAGCCAGCCTCAGCAAAGGCCAGGTGCTAAGCAACTCAGTGAGACCCTGTCTGTAAAAAAAAAAAATACAAAATAGGGCTGGGGATGTGGCTCAGTGATCGAGTGCCCCTGAGTTCATTATCCTGTATCAAAAGAGAGAGAGAGAGAGAGAGAGAGAGAGAGAGAGAAAGGAAAACCAGTAGCAAACTGAAATAACACAATGCCAAAAAGACAAAAAGCAAGGTGAATAGAAGTTTGGTGACTGTCTTTGACATTTTGCTAAATTAGCGGACAAAGGAGCAAGACTCAGATATCCTAAGGCAAAGTCGACCTCCGACACCCCACGATGAGGGCTGATTCAGGACTGGGTCTAGCATTAAAGAAAGCAGGCTTGGTGGCTGCCCAGCTGGTCCTAGAAGATGGCTAAAATACTCTGAATTAAGTAGATAAATAAGAACCACAACAGAGACAAAATGTGTTTGTGCACATGTGCATGCCAATGTGAGGATGGAGGCTTCAGAGGAGAGGAAACACAAAGAGGAAGGACTTCAAGGGAAGATGCCTGACATTCCACAGCAGAAGCCTAGGCACCAGACCAGTTGGCATAACAACTCCAAGGTGTACCAGAGAAGGGTTTCTTACTAGGGTCAGCATCTACAGAAAAGCAAAATCACCTTTACATTAAGGTGTGATTTTGAAATATTTTATTATCTAAAATAGTATAGCACAGACATGGCAATTTTGCTTCCCAGGGGACAAGTGACAATCTGGAGACGTTTTTAGTTGTTATTATTGGACTATACAGGGGTGTTAAGTGGTATATCATGGGTAAAGGACAGTAATGCTACTAAACATCTACAGTATGCAGAAGGATCCCTAAAGCAAAGAATTATCTGGTTAATCCTGGTGCATAAAAGTGCCAAGGCTAAGAAATCTAATTCAGAGGATTGCAGTGAAAACAGAACAATATCTTAAAATAAACTATATCACATAGTTGCAAAACAGTATTGTCCAGTTGACAAATGTTGACATTTTGCATTTATTAAAAATGAATTTAAGCAATAATTATTATAGTTAGAGTTATTTAATAGAGTCATAGACTGCAGCAGGCTTTAAAAAATTTCATCACCTTTTTTTTAATAAACTGAAGGAAACTTTCATAAAAATCATGCCCATGGAAAGCAATGATATGCTGAGCAAGTCCTTTTCAGAAAAAAAATTCAGATATAATGAGTGGAAAATTACCTAAAAGACTGAAAGAAAAGACAAGTTAATTAAACCCAGCTATTGGTCCTATTTTATATTTATCTTTATAAAGTGCTAACAAATGCCAACCCGTTAAGTTATGACAAACATGTATATCCCGAAGAATCTGTATCATTTTTGAGGTATTTAATGGATACGTCTCAGACAAGAAAATATTGCATGTCTAGTATTCATAACAGTTGATCTTTTAATTGGCATTAATATGCTGCATTTAGAACACTAGCCACCACTGAGATGAAAGACATTCCTGAAGGGGGAACCTTTCTCAGAACCATTAACATAGCCATGAGTACTTTATAGGTTGCTACAGCACATTAGCCACAAAAAATTTCCATCACAGGAAGTACACTTACTGTAGTTACTGGTGCATAATAAATATTTGATCCTAATTAGATCTAATGAATGGATTTTAATTCTGTATTCACCATGTTTTTTTAGGACACCGATCCACAAATATGAAAAAAAAAGTTTTGTGGGAGTGGTCATTTTAATATCATTGCTAACATTTTTCATTTACCTAAGTCACTAAATTAATGAGGGTAAACATTGTCTGGAAATTTTTTTTTAAAAGATAGATGTGGTTGAAAACATTTATCATGAGAATCTTAAATTGCATAAAGATTCAGTGCAATGTGTTTTGCATTGAATAAGAAATTGTAATTTCCTTTGCTTAATTTTTTTTAATTTCATTAAGGAGCTTAAGGTAAATATGCTTTCTAAAAATATAATTTGGAAATTGGGGAACTGACTAAGCAGGTTCGAATCTACTTTTAAAGAATAGTTGTAAAAATGGTCATCTAAGATAAAATAAAAAGTATAAAAATCTTGTATGGGGAAATTTTTTTAAAAGTTTGTTCTTTCTTTAGTTTAAATAGAATAATTCTTATCCTCTTAGAAGGCGGAAATATTTTAGCAACCGTTTCCCAAAACATATACTGTATATGTGATATAAATGCTTTGATATGGAATAGAAGAGTTAAATTCTATGAGTTTTTTCTATTCCCTTAGGTTACAGCACTATTGGATGTGAGTTTCTAGAATTATTCACTTATCTTTTAAAAAATTTACCCTTGAGAAATATGTCTCCATATATAACCACAAAATTCATTAAAGCAACTTACACATCATACTATAGAGCCATATAAATCTGTAGTTTTGCCAACTGTGTGAGGTTGGCCAACTCCTGAAACCCCCAAATCCCAAATCTTAGTGACTTAAGGCTATGAAACTAAACATCCAGTGTAGATCAGTGGGGTATAAGGAGTCCTCTACTCCAAGCATTCATTTAATAATGAGGGACCTTTCACCATGACATTGGGTCTCAGAGTCTTAGATGAGAAAAGAGAGGGAATGGAGGATCCAGCATAGGCTCTTAAGGCAGAACTGGAAGGGGGATCTCTTATTTCCACTGACCAGAAATGAGTTACATGGCTTCTCCTAATTGCACAGGAGACTGGAGAATGTAAACTGGCTGAGTGCCCAGAGGAAGAGGAAAGGGCTTTGTTTAAATGCATACCATCATCTCTGACAATTAAATCAGTAAGAAAAATACCCATGTCATACCTCTCTACTCTTGACAGACGTATTGTCAATGATGGATTCTCTTCCCTGGCAGATTGCTGATTCAAGTGTATTGCTAGACAGGGCCAATATAAGGTTGTTTCAAGATGGTCAGCCTTTGTCCTGGCAGACTGAATACAGACCCAGTCAAAATGTCATCCTACCCATATCACCCGCCTGATCCTCCAAACAATCATAATGGTTTTTTCACTTTGTGATTGACAGCCTTATTTCCCATTGCATTCATAGCCAACTCATGGGAAAGAATAGATTAGTTTCACCTGCACTTTCACCTAAGCATAGGGAAGAACCACTGTCACCTGGAGAGAGACCATAGATTCCACTATCCTTACCCTACATCAAAAATATGCTCCTTTAAACTATTTGGAAGGGAAAATCAAAATAAAATATGAGGCACCCAAAATGTACACAGATACAAGGAGTTTGCCATAGAAAACTGTTTTCTAGTCATAAAATCTACAACTTCAGATTTGGTATAAATATCAGGTCCTGAACAATGCCAGCTACGTTTTACTGGCAGTCATTATCAGGAGATGGCACAATGAAAAGTGTCACAGAACCTGGAAGCAGCGTCAAGTCTTGAAAACCAGATGTGACTGTCAATCATGGACTAGACCACACATTAACTCAGGGCATATGGGCTAAAGGTCGCACTTGACTTTCTTACGCATTAGCATTAGAACTAGAAAGATCGGCACATTCATTCTCTCAACACCTTTCTGTTTAACTATCTGTAAGAATAGAAATGGCTTCTCATTCCTCAAATCTCACTTAGCACCAAATCATCTAAAATTCATGCATTTCGATTGCTTTCCTAGTCATGTTAATAAGATTTAACTTTTCAGAAAACAGATTTAAAGCAAACCTCAGTTAAAATGCAAAATAAAAAATAAAAATAAAAAAGTCCCAGATTTTTACAAATGTTGTTTTAAAGGAACTGTAAAATTAAGGCACATGATTTGAAACAAAGGAAGACATCCAAGAATTTTAATAGTGTGCAGATTATTTGAACCATCTGATGGCAGAATAAACATTAAATCAATGGAACTCTTCATTTACAACTTCTTTATGAGAAAATGTTCCAAGAATATCAAACAGCACGTGCTCTACAGAAGCTCTTCTTTATCCAACTCCTATTATTTTGCTCATGTCATTTCAATCCTTATTCACATTAGAACATGTTAACTCTGTAAAATTTAAAGGTTAATATAAATCAAATTAAAGATTTCCCCTTGGTATAGCTATAATTTTGTTGTTTATATCACATGGATTTTTTTCCCAAAATTACAGGCATTTGATTTGATAAAGAGGATTTTTCATCAAGTTTTTACTCCTCTGTTCTAGGATCCTGTTTCTGAGTAAATCTTTCTCTAGAATCAAGTCACATCAGTCAGTTCATAGAATTAAAAAAGTACATGTTTAAGCCATCCTCAAACTCAAGAATGCTTTTTGCTGACAATGACTGGAACTGCATAACTTCACATGGTCAGCCTACAAAAAAATTTTTTTTGGTGCATGAGCTTATAGCTTAGATAGGTAACTTTTAGGGTTGGTTTTCATTTTCCCTTTGGGGGCTGGTTTTCTTATTTAACTGCATGGAAAAGCAGGATGCACACTGGTGGAGAGGGCCTGATTTACTAGAAGACTTAAGATGTTGTTAAAGTTAGTTCACTTCTTTGAACTTACAGTGGTTTCTATAATAAGACATTTATATGATGCAAAGTCCCTTCAAAAGACATGATTTTTAAAAGAGAAATATTCAGTTGATTATGTTGTCATTTCATAATGAGCCCCAGAAATGAGACAGGATATTCATTGATGGCAAGAAAACAGAGCAGGATAAAATTCCTTTATACTGCTTTCCAAATATGGCTTCCTGGGTGCAAAGAGCACACAACTAAATCTCACATTCAACTCTTACTCTTTACACACTCTAACTTTTAGAGATTTTTGTTAATGTTCTTTTTCATTATTAACATCACTTGATAGTCAAGGAACTTCAGAAATCAGGTTTGCCCATGGATGGGCCCCAAGTCCTGGGAACAGAACTTTGCTCTTGGAAGTTTCTTTGATTGTATGTTCATGAGTGAATGGCTGTGCTGTCTCAAGAGTGATGGCAAGTCAGTCTTTCTAAATTTAGAAATGAAGCACACCCTGTAGTCTGACAAAGGCCTGTGGCGAAGAGAACAGCTTCTTGCTTAAAGATATGAAGTGGGAGTGGAAAAGTATTTCTGCTTATACAGGAGGGTACCTTTCAGGTATCAACCTCTTACAGTAGACTGCTGTACTTTAGATGAATACTCTACAAAGTTGTCTCCAATGAAGAACAAAGATAGATGGCAATGCTTTAGAGAGAAGTCAATAGAATGAAACTGTGAGATTTCATTGTTAAAATTTTACTAATTTCATCCCTATGTTACCATTATACTAATTATTTCAAAGCTTATTACATTTTGGAAAAATCCTGTGCTTATTGTCAATATTCTAAGTCAACTTTAGTAATCAATCAAGGTTAGATCTTCTACTTCTATAAAAATACTCTATGCCATGGTAATTTGTAGTATTTTCCATTTCAGGTCGCCTCATTCAAATGGTACAAACTGCCACTTTGATTTCTTTCTTTTTTTAACATATTCCCAGCCCCCATCCAGGCTCAGGTTTCCCAGTTCATGTTCAACTCTCATATCAGGAAAGACCATTGTGTGTTACATGATGTTTAGTTTCCATTGAATTGGAATTGAGAGTGACTCATCCTTTTTATTACTTTCCATGGTTTGGCCAAACATTAGGAATGAACACTCTGAAAAATTTACAAAATGCACCTATAAGGGGCATCCTGTGCTTGTAGGACACATCTCCACAGTCTGTGAGTTTAGCAGCATTACAATACTAATCCCTGAAAAGGAAATGCCACAAGGAGCTTAGCTGCTTTTCACAAATATGAGTTCATGAACAAAAATAAAATTATAATGCATTGAAAAACAAATTCTTCTCTTTTTAGTTGCATGTAGATTTTTTATTTGAAAGCAGACATCATTGAAACAAATCAGCTCTGTGGCCAATGTTGAGAATGTGAATGACAGTATAAGGAGAAGAGAGAATTATAAATCCTACTCTGAATAATTTGTCACCACACTAGTAAAGCAGTAAATATTTCATTTTAAACTATTGCAGTTTCAGGTACATTATAAAAATTAATGGTTGTAACTCCAAACACAAGATTTGTAGTTCACACACACATGTGCACATATTTGTGTGGGTCTTTAGAGAAAAATATATATTTATGTTAAAACTATTTATTTCTTTGAAATGTGGTTCAAAGCAAGGAAGAAAACTTTAAATAATTTTTTCTCTTTTAACTCCTTAAAAGCCCCAGAGCAAACACCTGACCATATGCTAAAATACTTGAATTCATAGCTGGAATCAGTAATGTCTTTATTCATTGAAAAATCTTGTTTCAATATCCCTCTGTTAGCCCTTTTCTTGGATGTTTATCTTGAAAATTTGTAATGAAAGCTCAAAAAGTTTTAAAGCTACATTCGTCTTCCATAGATTATTTCAGAAATAACATTCCTTCCATATTTAAATAGGAGCAAATATAACAATATTTCTATAATCCAAAGATAGTTTATATATTCTAGTACAGACAGCAATCACCCTAAATGCATTCTTTCCAAAGGACAAAGGACATCACGTAAATCCACCTATATTTACAGAGTGGATGTTTATGGTGACACCTACCAGTTTTTCACGAAATCCTACCTCCTCTTTAGTATCAGTGATTGACAGAAGGGCTTCTCATTCTAGGTTGGTGCAATGTCCTTACTGGTTCCTACACCAAGACACTTATCTTTCTAATCATATCATTAAGCTCAAACCTTTTGGAAGTCTTTTTGTCACTTACTGCTAAATCTAAATTTATAGATTCTATTCTCACAGCCTCCTGTATCTTCCTTTCATAGCCCTTGTTACAATTTTAATTACATGGGCTATTTGGGCAATTATCTTCTAATAACTGGGCTCCCTCTGCACTGTAAGCTCCATGCCAGGGGAAAGACTGTCCCCAGTGAATATCACAGAGGTCTATACTGAGTACTGAATAGACCTTCAACAAGGCCAGTTATGCAATACATTTTAGAAGATCCAGAAGTTTGATGTTTAACATTTTTATCCTTCATATTATTCTAATCAAAGTTGTATTTAATTATAGTAAAAATTTAATGACTGGGAACTTTATGTGATCCCTGAATATGACCCCACTCATTGTTTTTATATTTTTTATTAAAAATTAGAGCTTAGTACATTTAATTTGCTATTTGCTTATTAATTTAAGAATGATCTTGCATGAGTCAGAAAGGAAGAGAGGAAGGAAATAACAGGTTTATTAGCAAAATCAAACAGCATTTTAAGTGACCACAGAAAACTGTTTTAATGCCTTAAGCAATTTCTTTTTCCTTGGATGAAATATTGTCATAAGGGTCTTTTTATAATGCTTCAGTTATTTCTTAACATTCTATGTGAAGTCTTTACTTTCATATATGAGTCATATGGAGTTTGTGGTTTCAACCTTTGTACTTAGACTCTTGATTGATTTTTTTTTTAAACAAAACTGCTATCATTTAGCGTTTGCTCTGACAACCATCACATTAGTACATAACAAGTGGCAATGAAGCAAATGATTTGGGAACATTGTTAGTACTACGTCAGGAGAATCTGAGGAAAAAGGTTCTTTGAGGTAAGTGGCGAAGCTGACACTGGATCTCTGCTCCATGCCCAGCACAGCGAGACACACCCCTTCCTAATGAGTCTGGAAATATTGCCAGCTCTGCCTTTTATCTCAGAAAACACAGGGCTATTTATGCTGAAACACGATGCACCAAATTTACCTCCCCTGATTGACATGGTCCTTTTTTCTGATCCTTAAAGCCTGAAAAGGAGATAGGAGTGCTGCTATATGATAGGAGAGTTTGGTAGATGGCAAGTCTACATGCAAAGATGGTTTGTTTTGGCATGATAACAATGGCTTCGAGGGATTAGACAGGAAGACAGGGAGAAAGGATAAAGAATAGTCGGAATATTACTGAGAAATCCTCATCAAGAAGGCTGCAATAGCCTTTTAACTAGGACAAGGGATGATATGGAAGATTTTGTATAGGTAGAATCAATGAATAGTGATTAAGCGGGCATGAAGAATAATTTGAATGCATGTCTAAGAATCTAATCTTAAATAACCGGGTGACACCATTATTAGGATACAATCTCACGGAGCAAAAGCAGATGGCAGTTGGAAGATGGTATTTTATCTTATTTTGCTTTTCACACTGGGGATTGAACTCAGGGACACTTTACCACTGAGCACATTTCTAACCCTTTTGTTTTTGATTTTGAAATAGGATTCAATAAGTTGCTGAGGCTGTCCTTGAACTTTCAAACCTCCTATCTCAGCCTCCCCAGTTGTTGTGATTGTAAGTATGCGACACCATACAAGAAGATAGTGTTTTGGAAGAATGGAGTTTGAAGTACTCAAAAGGCATTCAAATGAGCTCCTTGGAAAAGTGGGTCTGGAGCACCTGAGAAAGATCAGGGACAGAGATGTAGGTTTTAGGATTATCATGAAGCAGGAAACTGGTAAACTTAGGGAAGCTGATGGAGATTTAGACAAGAGGGGCAGAACCCAAGGGAATAACAGTAAGGTTAGCAAAAGAAAAGGGCACCCGTAAGTGGAATTCAGAGGGTGTAATCAAAGACACTGAAGGGACAATTGGGAGCATCCAGTGTCACAGAGGCAAAGGAGAAGATATTTTAATGAGGATCAGGGAGTCAACATTGCCTAGGCCAGTAATCTAAAAATCTTTTCCTTGCATTCATTCTCAAATATCATTTCTACTGATTATGTTTTATTTGGTTTCTCAGGTTTAATAACAAAGATATGAGGAAATTCAAAGTTATTCTTTGTGTTACTAGACCTGCATGATTTCTCAAGATGTATTTATTGTTTATTTAAAAACGATTTATATGCTTCCGTGGACTTTATCTATGAAGGAGTTAAGAACATGCCACCCCAAAATATGCCACTCTGACATATGGACTATTTTAAGTCAAAGGCACTTGAAAAACAGCAGGTGCAAGAAGATCACCCTGACCTTACTTCTGTTTCTTAAAAGCAGGAGATGAAATTCTCACACATACACAAAAAATTTGTCCTTGCTGTATGAGAAGGAAACAGCATTCCTATCACTATGAACTGAAGTTGAGATTGCAAGAAATCTGTGCCAATATGCCTTGTTAGACCACCCCCTATCTTTCTAGCTACTTCTACCCTCCATTAGTTTTGCTGGCACAAACCTTTTGCCTTGTCCCATTGTCCCAATTTACTATTTCCTATCTAATTCAGTATGCAAGTTTTCAACTTGTAATTGAATCTTTGGATATTTACTTCCAAATTATGAAGGCTTATGTGCTACCTAAAAAACAAATACCCAGAATGAAAAGCCCTACAAGGTAAAGTTTTGCCTTCCCTAAGCCTACAAATAGAAAATAGCTTTCCTTTGAATTTAATGATTTAAAATTATGAAGATTTTTGACTTGCATTAAATTTTCAGACTACCTGTTAAATTACTTGTAAAGAACAATTAGATTGTCTGAATATTTTTTGGTTTTATGATTAAAACTATATTGAGCTTCCTTGTTAAAAAAAAAGAATAGAAAAAAATTCATTAAATATTATACATCATTTGTAAAAACTCCTTAAAAACATAGCTATTTCCACCAGATTTTTCCACTTAGCATGTTGGAATGACTCTGGGTAAAATAAGCTGAAAGGATTGCAATATAAATTTTCAAAATTAAGTATGGATTCCCGTCAAATGGTAATGAAAAGTTGCTAGTTTTTATTCCCTATGCGATTTTTAAAAAAGTGTTAAGTGTAAATATTAACTAACATCTGTGTGTGTATAAATTTTTGTGAATAAATTAAGTTAGAAGAAATATATTAAGTTACAGAGTGAAATCTTAATATTTAAAACAGGCAACGCTGGCTTAGCATAGTATCATGTTAACAGGAAACTTGAGTATATCAAACCATGTCATTATTCTTCTTAGACCATGGCAACTGAGAAGACTCCCTGTATGCTACTGTCACCTTGTATACATTTATTGCATAAATATTTTTAAAACAGGAATCCCTTCTTCACAGTCTATTATCCCAAAGTCAAAGTTAGTGGTAAGATAGTATATATACTTATTCATCGCTAGATTCAAACCTCATCACAAATTCTCATGAAGCATAATGAAAAATTATTTGACACTTTAAAGAACAAATATCACATTTACAACAATGCTGTATGGAAGAGACAAACCACAAAGCTTATCTTGAACACAGTTTACAAAAGACATTTGTATGCTAAAGAACTAAATTTATTTTGTCTTCTGACTCACCATTTATAGACATTTTAGGCCTTAGGCAAAAGTATAAGCTAAACATTGTATCATCTGTTGTGTCATCTTCTCTTTGTAAATTTTAAGAAAATTTGGGCTGTTTTAGGCAAAGAAATGAATATTTTCTCTTAATATTAACAGCTGAGAAATGTCCTTACAATCTATTCTGTATATAGAGTATATGTAAACCTAAGGCATGGGATGGAGAGAGATTTTTTTTTCAAGCATTTCAAACATTTTTCAAACATTCATTGAGTAGAAAACAATACAGTAAAAGTCCATGTATACATAATTTATCCTAAAACACAAGACGTTATGAATTCAACCAAAGCCTGTAGTACACCTCTGTACCTCCTACCTCCAGAGGGAATCCGTACGTGAACCTGCTATTTATCAGTACATAATTTCTTTTTTACAATATTAGGCTGCAGCCTTTTAATAGACACTTTTGTAAAGATTAGAGTAATTCTTTCCTATATCTGGCTGTTAATTTTTATCTTGAAAGTCTGTTTTGGATTTTGTTACTTTTTCTGCATCAATTGACATTGCTCTATATTTAGAGTATAAAGTTTTAAATCACAACTCCATATGATTTCTATAAATGATGAAAAGAAGTCTTTAAGAAATAAACAATTGAATATAAAAAATCCTTCTGACATTTCATACAATGAATATAAAATTGTGTATGACATTAAAAGTAGCCCTTGTGGTCACTAAAAACACTGTCTGGTTTTACTAGTAAACTCATTTCTTTCCTCTCTGGTTTATATGTAAAATCATTCTTAAATTAAAAAGTATTGTCAAGAGTTAAATGCACTAGATTTTAATGTTCAGTAAAAAATACAAAATGGTTTTCTGTTAAGTGTTTTGACACATATGCACTTATTTGGTTTTTCAGAATATAGATTAGCAAAAGGGTTATGTGAATATGCAAAATTATGATGTGGACACAAATGATTATTAACCTTCAATGCTTTTTAATTTATATCCCCCAAACATTGAAATTATTGTAAGGAGGATAAAAATCTCCCTGCAATCAAGTTTTCTCACCTTAGCATAAACATTATCAATTTGCTTTTAGACAAGTTTTTTCAAACTGTAGTATTAAGTGATAGATCTCACATGAGACACACACACAAAATATGTGTGTGTCAATTCTAAATAAATCTTGGAACATAAAATGCATCTGTGATGAGTAAAGTTGATCAAAAACAAAATAAAACACAATATATTTTGTACACAACAAGTAATCATCATCAAAAAAAACTTTTAAGTAAACTTCATTATTTTCACAAAAAGTCATTCTTTGAATTTACTCTTTCACTCTGTGTTTCCTTCTTTGTCTTGATTTTCTTAGTTTTTCATCATAAGCCATGGTCTTTTGTGATCTGAATATAACGTCTAGAAAAGTTGTTTACATCTAATTTAGGTTTTATTCTGCCTTGAATGAAAATGATCATAGTAGATATAAAGGAAATTTCAATGATTTAACTTTATGCCATAAGTATTTTGTTTTCTTGTTTGAATGCTATGATGAAGAGGTGATATTCTCTAAGCTATCTGCTTCTGCCTCCCAAAACTTAGTGTGTTACTGTCCTCTATGGTCAGAGGCAAGGGCAATTTCCTACTTCAGAATGAGGCCTGGATCTCCTAGTCTGGATTTAGCACCCTTCTTGAATTAGCGCTAGCCTTCCATCTTTATCTGCAACACTTCTCTGCTGATTCCTTCAGTATGAGCTCACTGTTCTGGCCTATTCACAGATCAGCACAGGAAGGTCAAGCAGACACCAGGCTACACCTTCTAAAACTTAATTTAGCCCACAGGACATGGTTTCTAATCTAACTGCACATTTAGACAGCCATATTTGTTTTTGATTGTTTCCCATACTTAACCATGGTCTTTAACCATTCTTTTTAAAACTGGGGGCCAGGAGTAGAACTCAGTGGTAAGCACATGTTTAGTATATATGAGGCCCTGGGTTCAATCCCCAGCAAACACACACACACACACACACACACACACACACGTGAATATTCTTACAGTTCTAAAAACTAAATATGAATTAGGAAATATTTTTGATCTGTAGACCAAAACTGTATTTGGAAATTATATTTTATTTTATGATCACTCTACTCGCATGACATGTACCCATATATAACTTTTTCAACATTCTTGGGTGTTTTAAAATTAAGAATGTGTTCTAAACCTTGAGTGTTAACATGGTTTCAACATATTTCAAAGGCCAGTTCCAACAAACACAGAACTCCTGAGGACCACTTGCTGCTAAATTTGAAACCAACCAAATTTCTTAGGTTTGCGAAATTGAATGAAAGAAGTACCACTGAGCTGAATGCCTGTCAAGAGCAAGGGCTCCACGAGAATTAAACCAATTCACAGTTGTACTTGGACCAGCACATTCAGAGGGTCAAAGAAACCAAAATGGAAAGCTTTAAAAACACATGCTGTTCATGTGTTTTTCTATTAAGCCAAATTCCATCTCTGTTTTTAAAATTCAAGTCCAAATGTATCTTTAGAACCAGCGATGAAAGTTTCTGTTCTATCCTTTCTCATACTAAGTTGGCTTTTCATAAGAGAGTCCATTTAAAAATTTAAACTGTGTCGAGTTACTAACATGATTCTTTTTCTGTACTGACGGGTCATTTCAACCATCTGGTTATAGCCTCTGTTTCACTGTACCATGGGCAACTTTATGCCTTTTCCTGTAAGCCCTGCTGCTCTTTTGCTTGTTTATTTTATTTCAGTGAAGTAAAGAAAGTTAAAAGTAGTTACAATTTGCAAATGTCTCATTCAAAGTTAAAGTGAGTGCCTGGGTTTGGTTGCTAATACCAAGCTTCAATAAAAGTAACCAGAGCTCTTGGAAGAAATAACTTATTTTAGGATCAGGCAGAAAACATACAAAATGAGTTGGGAGCATCCTGTAGTGCCAGGAAAAAAAGTCTCAGAATGATGGGAGTGTGTCAAAGGGACATTAGAGTCAACTGAAAGCGCTACCCATGGCCAAAGCTGAAATAATGTGAGGAAAAAAAAATCATTCAAATAGCATTGGATTATCACCCTAATATAATATTCATGTATTTATGGTGATGTGAATAAATGATTAAATTTGAATAAATGGAGAATATAGAAATCTCTCTTGCAGAAGAATTGCAAATAATTTATGTAGATATTCTTTACTAGAGGCAAAATAGATCAACTCCCTGCTTTTTATGTATGGACCCTACAGAACAGTTTTTTTCCTCCTGAAGGGTTCAGTATGGAAAGGGGAGAAAGATCACCTTTATAGTAGAGAAACCTGCCAAATACTACCTCAGCCAGGTGATTGAAGATATCAACACTGCTATGACATCTTGACATTTATGTCCCCTTGATACGATGCAATGAAAGTGTTACTATATCTCTGTGGTCTTCCTTCCCCAAGCCTATAACCCTAGTCTAGAGATGACAAAAACATTTGATGAGTCTCAGTAAAAGGACATTCTACAAAATACCTGACCAATGTTCCCTAGTACTGTCAAGGTCACCAAAAATAAGGCAGGGAAACTGTCAGAGCCAAGGGGAGCCTAAGACAACTTGATGATTAAATATAACATGATATTCTGGACAGGATCCTGAAACAGAAGGAGGACATTAGGTAAAAACCAAGGATAAACTACAGATAAAGTATGAACTTGAGTTACAATAATGTGTCAGAATCAGTTAACTGTATTAATTATAATAGAGGTACCATAGTAATGTAAATGTTAATAATGAGGGAAGTGGGGGGCACATGAGAACTCTTGTCATATTCTCACTTTTTTTAAGTTTAAAATTGTTCTAAAATAAAAATTTGGTTAAAAAAGTTAAAATGGATATCTTATTTTAATCTAAAATGCCACCCTGGTGTTCAGCTGATTTGTATTCTGGAGTGAATTATTCAACACACAGGCAAATATTCTCTTAACTCAGGGAGCTGCAGAGTCACTGTGCTATGTATGTGAATCTTGCAACTCAGAGAGTTAGCTACCTGGGAAGATTTTCTCCTTCAGCAACTTTAAAAGGTGGCGTTGACAGTGAAGATCTTCGTTTCTCCTGGCAAGAGAGAAGCGAAAATGACAGAAAAGAGAGAGGTTCCTATGAGCAAGAAAAAAATAGAGTTGGACCAAGAGGCTCAGGGAGGCTCTCTACCAAGTGCAGAGGAAAGAGTAGTCCCCTCCCTTCTCTACTCTCTGCTCTATGCTAATTCTGGCTGGTTGCTCAAGTGGGCTGTACCTTCCTATGGGTACAGGAGTGATTTAGAGGTCATTAGGGTCTCTTACTCTGTGATTCTCAGGATAAAATCTGGGAATGAGAGTGGCAGTCTGTATTTGAGAGGTCATCCTGGAAAGATGAGAGAAGAGGCCACAAGATATTGTGGTGTATTGGCACTGTCATCATTAAGGTATACCTCAAGTACTGCTTCACATTTCCCAGGAAAACATATTATCCAAACAGGTAAAATTCTGATGACTCTTCTAAAGATGATTGTCTTATCTGTGTCAGGTAAATAATTTCCTCTGACCTGTCTGGGGAGGGATTCTATTTGGTGTCCTCATGTCCATATCAGAACTATACTAATATTTTTGCACAAAACCAATGTGTTTTATACATTAATTGAGGCTACAGTAATGTATTCTGGAGGATAATTATTACAAGAATCCCATTTTTTTTCCTGACACTAAACACAAAAAAATTTTAAAGTCACTGAATTTTCTACTCATAAATGACAAACAAGGTCATTTGTGAAATAAGTTCTTTTCTTTAAGATTTAAAGAATATTTGCATGTGCACAAGTTTGGCATTTCCCTTATGTTATGGATGATGAATATTTAAATAGATTAAATTCTTATACCTTGATGTGTTTAGATAGACCCTCCTTTTTTGAATGATTCTGGATTTTTTTTCCCCTCCAGAACTTCTATTTGAGCCTTTTCCTTTCCTCTGCTCATTAGACTACTTCAGATATATTCAAATGAGATCTACTAACAAATGTTGTACCAGGAACCCCAAGTCCGGTTATTAATGGCTTTCAAGTGTTTACCTAATATGGGATCAACTACAATCATTCTGCAAGTCATTTGCAAAAATGTAAGCAGTATCTTTAGTAAAAGTATATTTTGTTAGCAGGGGGTGGTGGTGCACACCTGTAATCCCAGTGACTGGAGAGGCTGCAGCAGGGGGATCTCAAATTCTAGGCTGATCAGGGCAATTTATTGAGACTCTTTCTCAAAAAAAAAAAAAAAATGCTGGGGATGCAGGTCACAGATAGAGTCCTGGTTTCAAACCCCAGTACATTTTGTGACTATAAAAATTGCAAAATGAAATTTGATGGCAATTTAATTTTTCCATGAATTTATAAGTGTCACTCAATTTAGTACAACTAAATCTTTAATGAGGTCACCAACTCATTTTCACCAAAGTTCTTCAACTGAGTTCACACATCTTCTAACTCATAAAATGACAAGTCAAATCCTCATTTCCTGGGTGGCTTTTCATCTTATGATGGCCATAGACCCATGAGGATCTTTCTGAGACTGACTCATGTGACTTCATCTACAACTATTTAGTTCTTCCAAATGGTCCTGTTTTTATTGGAGATTATTTACTATGTCTGGAATCCCAATGCTTGATGTCTTTAATGAGAAAACATAATACAAAAAAAAATTTCAGTGTTCAGCCAACACAAATTTATGTGATCAACAAAAGAATGTTTTCAGATCCTCGGCTTGATTGTTTTTGTTTCTGATGTGACAGATTTGCTGAACAAAGTTACAAATCCTTTCTTTCTCTCCACTCTTCATTACCCCCACCCAACACGCGCGCGCGCACACACACACGTACACTCACAACAAGGTCCCATTTGACTGCTAACCCAGTTCTAGGTTGCCAAGCTTTCCTGAGGGAAACTGACTCACACTAAGTACTCCTTTTTTTCTTGGTATACTTTAAGTTACAAGTAATATTACTGAAGTTTTCAAAGCTTACAATGTTCCCTAGGAGTATCACAGTTGAGCAGGTGAAAAAAAATATCTGGAAGTTTATTATTTTTCCACCAATATATTTGACACCACCTTTGGAGAGTGAACAAAAGGCATACTGTCAAGCGGATAGAACTGGACAAAATGTTACTGTTTGTTCCTCACGAGCACAGAGGTATATTTAAGCAAAGAAAGACATTCCATGCCTCTCCTGGGACTTCCTTCCTTCTGCTAAATTATACCAACATGTTCACACCACTGTGGTTCAGACTGTGCTGGAATTCAAACTGCAGACTCCTATTTGCCAATGCTTAAATACCACAAGCTATAAAAGTTCATATTAGAATTGAATTGGCTTTAAAATATCAGAGAACACATAGGGGAAAAAATGTGTATACACAGGAAATTACAGTAGAAGATATGGAAATAAGGAATGTCCTTGTTGGACAGATTCTATACTTCTACAACAAAGCCTCAAAGTCTCCAGAAGTCACCTGGCTTTGGATCATGTTTCAGATCCAGGCTCACTGACATTCATGAAACTTTTGGCAAACCAGGGCCAAGTTTCGAGCAAGGCTTGGTAAAATACCTCTTTCATGTGGAACCTGTGTGTGAGGCTCAGTGGTTTTGGCTAGCTTTCACCTCGAGTTTCACATTCAAACAATCCGAAGTTTCAAAGTCAAATCAAGGGGTAAAAAGAAATGGGGAGAAATGGGGAGCAACAAAATAGAGCAAGTAAATGGCTTGACTGGGAATGGGATGTCCATCTACCATCTTGTGAAAGGTTTTACTCTGAAGCCCTTCCGTTTTGCAACTGAACTTGTACTGTAGCAAATCTGCACACAGTACCGCTGGACCAAGCCTCCTCAGTACTAAAGGGGAAGAGTATTCTTAACCCCTCAAAAACCCCAGGGAAGCAGTAGAGCACCATGCTCAAAATAATTGGGGAATTTAAAATACTGACTATAAAGAAATGTGATGATTAATATGCTCCTTCTAATGAAGTGGGTTTGGGAAATTTAAAAAATTCTGAGCATCTTTAGAATTTTCTACCATGTGAATTTAAATTCCATGGATCATAATGCTTTTTCTCCTAAGGGTGGTGGGCAGGATTGCTCCCATAGCAGACTCCATAGCTCCACCCCTTTGAAGTCTGGTCCTGTAGCCACTTGCTTTCTTCCTTTCTTAGCAAGGTGCAGGGTACAGGTTGCAGACTGTGTCACCTCTGTGGAGCCACAGTATGGGACTTAGTCTCCTGACAGGATTAGACTCATTTGGTCTCTAGCCTCCAACAAAATATGCAGGGACATTTTGGCCAGGAAATGTCAAACTCAGTGTGAGGCTGAAAACTTTAAAAATGCCCTGTGCTTGGATAGGAAAGCAAAGGCTAACAGTCAAGTATAGTAGTACACATGAGCTTTCTTTAAAATAATGAGAATATTTAAGAGATGTTTGAATGGAATAGTAAGTGCTACATTTTGCCCATTTTGAGGGGAATTATCTATCTTCCTATCTGTATCTATATCTATCTATCTATCTATCTATCTATCTATCTATCTATCTATCTCATATATGTCTTATCCCTCACACAGCAAAAGACTTTTCTGGCTGCAAAAGTTTTTTTTGTTGTTTATTTTTTTCCTCTTTTTATTTTTCTTGTTCTTCCTTTTCTTTGTTGTTATTCAGACAATCATTATGTATTTAAGTGCATGTTTTCTTTTCAAATGTGGTCTGTGATACCAATAAACTTCTTTGGGAAAAAAAAAAATCTCTGAACTCCAAGAACTTCAGTGCTCATTTTAAAAAAAGCAACAGTTAGGCCTGAAGGCACATGGTAATTTTGAGGACTTGGGTTCCATGTGCTGTCATCTGCAACTTGTTTTTTGACATCTGCCTGGAGGGGTGCAGCAAGTTGCCATAAAGTCTATGTAGTGAGAGAACTTTGCAGAAAACTCTTTCCTTTGAGTTGACACTTTTTATAGAAATAAAATCTAAGGCATAGCAGTGATTAGACGTAGCCAGTAGATTATTTGAATGAAATATTATCAAAGCATTAAATAAACAAACAAAAAAGTCTGTGGGGGTGCTTTTTTACCGAACATAATAAAAACAATAAAAGTAAACGCTACGTTTGAAGTTAAAGTCCACAGATCAAAGTACTCTGTAAAATGTCAAGTGCAAGCATAAGAGGGGGGAGAAGGGAAGCCTGAAAAACTATCTAAAATATTTCATTGTCACATTAGAGAAAATCCCAGCAAATGTACCTACCAAGCAGCTTCAGTAAGATTCAGCTTAGGTAAGGAATCCCAAAACTAAATCACTTAAATTATACCAGAAGTATACAAAACAAAACAAAACAACAACAACAACAAAAAATCCCTCTTCCAAACCCCACTGTTTAATTCTGCACTAGCAATGAACAGCACCAAGATGAAAGAACATAACATACCTACCTCCTTGTCCTTAAAGAACAATTACTAACATATTTTCTTTATTCAGGTGGTTGCATTTTTTTTTTCTTTTTTGAACGTGCCTTTAGAAGGTTAAAAATAAGAAAGCAGTCTAAACAACAAAATTACGATGTCTGAGAGGTCTTCTCACTGCCGTGGCAGCCAGTCTTAATTAGAGTTCTGACGCAGTGCTCAGCTACTGTATGGCAGGCCAGTATCATGGACAGCTTCGGGCAAAGTTTAAAATTACAGCCACAAAAACGCACCAATGCTATTGCTGTAACCTGGAACACAGTGTTTACCTGGGAATCGTTCACGGCCTCCCTTTATTTTCACTATAAATAAGTTATTTTAAAAACATTACTCAAGAACATATCTGAGAACAAATAATGTCAGAATAAAAATCTTACCTACAGTCAGCTGGGTTTCACAGTTGCTCTAAACAGAGGAAGTAGGAGGCAGTGGCCTTTTACATGTAGAGGTTGTTTATTTAGCCCTTTTTAAAAGGTCTTGAACTCCCAAGGTTTAAGATTAAGTCCAATCCAAGTGTCTGCAGGGAAAAATGGGCAGAAGAGAAGGCAAATAAGAGAGGCAAAGAATCCCAGCTGCTGGGTGGTGCTACTGTTCTGAGAGCATTTGAGCTATTTTCAGCATTAACAGCAGCCGGAGTTGTCTGCAAAGTGATGGAAATGCTTTCCCCGAATCCAGTCGCCACCCCCCACCCCGGGGGGGGGGGGGGGGAAAAAAAACACAAACCAGGAAACCCACAACAACTCGGTTCATTGTGCAAATATTCATTTAAATTTTGAGGAAAATTGCCAGCACTATTGAAAACGCACACAAAAACTTGAATTGGAAATCTTAAAGAAACACAGTGCCTCTCCATAACCCTCAAATTTTCAAAATGATGTACCTGATCTGTTGAAAATAAGATGTTTGGGCTTATTGAGAAGTAAGACTTTTCTTCTGATATCTACTTGCTTACGTATGTGGGTCTCCGAACACTACGTCACGTAGGAATATCTGTTGTCAGCCTGTCCTGAAGGCTGGAGACAAATGGTTTCTTTCCAGCACGCACCTAAATTTCCAGTTTCATCAACTATGCTATTTTTGAAAGCTACTGGGTTAAGCTGTTGACATTTCTTATCTGTTGGCAGGGACTGGGGACCATTCAGTGACATGATGCAGACGGATGTCGATCCCCTGCTTCTGCCCCATAGGCCAATGAAGAAATCATTCAGATTGGGTCATTGGTGATGACTGGCAAACTTTGAACTTTCATTTTGTTTCTAGAATTAACGGCTAAGATCCAGAAGCTGCATTCATTCATTCATCAAACACTCATGCACTAAGCACTTTGGAGCCCACTGTATGCCAGGCAATTCTGAGAATACCACGGTGGACAGAATAAGTAGTATCATGGGCAAGACTTCAGAGGCTTACAGCACACAACTAGGCAAGAATTAATAAACACAGAAGTTGTTATATTTTTCAGCCCCCTTTTCACCAGATGAGTCTATTCAAATCACAGCAGCTTAAGACTGAGATTTCTTTCCACCAAGACTAAAGGAAGGGATATGCATTGTCATTGCTTCATTGTGCCCTTTACTACTCCACTAAGAAGGAAAAGCGGCTACCCCACCAAGGGAACACATAAGAATTTTTGTAAAAGCCTTTACTTTATGTAGCTGAAATCCCTGAATCTTTTCCAATCCCTGCTTCCCATAACAAAGAGGATGCTTAAGCAGCCAGAAACCCTTGCCTTACTCAGCAGGTGCAAGAAGTGTCCCCAATCTTAACCCAGTAAATGTCATAATTAATTTTACGAGGATTGGTTACTTACTGATGCTCATATCAAATCCAGTTCTTCCCTTACCATCAAAGGCAGTGAGCTGATTATAGAAAACATTGACAACTATGCTGATGTGTAAAAACAGGAAAGCATGATTATTTCAAGTACTACGTTAAAATAGTGAAATCCTGCAGCTCATTACATTTTTTTTTTTTACTAAAACCAGGTGGATATTTCAGTTCAAGAAAGACCCACAACTTAAGTTTGAAATATCTAATTAGAATTTTAAAATAAAATTGACTTTGCTTAAAAATACACACCAGGTTTTTTTTGTTTGTTTGTTTTTTTAAAATCACTGTAGGATAATGCATTTCTCTGTTTATTTATTTTAAACACTCACTTTACCATGTCTCAAATACTTATAGGTATAGATATTAATTTAGAATACTCATCTTACTTGTTGAATGGTAATTCTACTGGTAAAAATTGGAAGCCTAGCCTCAGGAAGACACATTTTTTAAAAAAAATTTGTGTATACTTTTTCCTCCTTATAATAGTTTATAACAAAAAGGAAAATCCTTTGAAAATTGATCTTCCTTGAGATGGATGTGATGAGAGGGATGTGGATGAGAATACCACAGTGTGCAGAATAAGCAGTCTCATGGATAAGGCTTCAAATAAATATTAACTATTAGACACTAAGCCAATTATTATTTTAAATTCTGGACTGCTTGTTCTCCATGCCAATCCTAATGGAAGCCCATTGCCTCACTATGGCCTACGTAGTCACATTCTGTCAAAATCTTTCCCTGATGAACTGGTTGTGACCCTGCTAGCCACTTGTGCTTCTTGTTTAGGCAGACTTCTATCCTGCCCTGTGCCTCACTGACATCTCTTTTGTTCCATGAGAATCCTAACGGTTCAAACATCCAGTCCATAGCACCTTCCAACAGAAGAGTGCAACTTTGCTTTTAATCATATTTTAAAAGGTTATAGGATGTAAGTTCTAACTTTTCTTCTTATCCAACTGTTCTAACTTTTATCTTGCACAACATTGACATCTTAAGAATGATGATAATTATAGTAACGTTAATTATTTTGTTTATATTTTTCTTTCCTTCTCTCTTTTTTTAAATAGATAAATTCATTTAAAATAATTGTAAAAGGATTATGTTGGATCGGGCTTTTTTATATTGGAGAAATAATAAAAAGGGCTTTGGTATACCCCCACTGTTGTATAAGATGGGGACAATAACAGCACTAATCCACTGAGCTGTGGCATGGCTTATATAAATTTTGCACACAAAATGCTTGAGAAATGCCTGAGATGTAGCAAGCATTTGGTAAAAGTCATGTTATTATCACTTAAGCCTGGAGCTTTGCTTTCCAATATGGCTGTAAATCGCTAATGAGTTCCTAAAATGTGGCTAGTCAGAACTGAAATGTTATATAGGTATAGAATGCACACTAGACTTTGAGACAATATAAAAATGTATATAAGTATATAATTGACATATCACATTAATTTTTATATGGATTACATGTTGAAGTGACAATATTTTGGACATATTGGGTTAAAAGAGACTATGTTAAGATCAATTTGATTGTTTTTCTTTTTAAATATGACTACTAGAACATTTAAACATTACATATTTGGCTCTCATTATATTTCTGCTGGATAGGCCCATCTAGATCAGTAGTTATCAAACTGTAGCATTAGTCACCTAGAAGGTTTGTAAACTCACAAGTTGCTCTGACCCACCTTCACAGTTTCTGATTAAGTAGGTTTTGGGGAGTGTCCTGAAATTTTGCATCTCTAACAAGTTCCCAGATAATTCTTGACCAAGTGGTCCATGGATTAAAGTTAATGTCATCACTTGAGGTCTTGTCAGAAAGGCAAAATCTCAGGCAACATCCAGACCTTCTGAACCACTATGTATGTTTAATAAAATACCAAGGCTCTGTGCATGCATATTAAAAGCTGAGAAAAAATTGATATAAAGTAGTCTGTCTTCCTTGGGTGCAAAAAAAAAAAAACTTATCTGAAAAATGCTAGTATGCTAGACCTGCTCCTAGAGTTTTATTTAATCAATCTGAAGGAGACGTAAGCATCTTATCTAAAATACTCTCAGGTGACCCCAATGTCTAAAGGGTCAAGAAACCAGTCACTCCTTCTAGTGAGGGGAAGATGTCCATGAACTGGGAACACATGACTCATGGAGATGGCAGAGAAGCAGGGAACCACACAGCAATGGACAAGGAATCAGTGGTAGGAGTTGGGCAGGAGACACTCCATGCTATTGCAGGTATGATGGAGGTCCCAGCTCCTTTATTTCTGGAATTCAAAGGAAGGCTGGATAAAGCAGAGCACCTCCTCAGTCTCAGAGGAACAAGAACACTAAGCAAATTATCTGGGCAGAGATGAAGGCTCTGGAGAAGATAAGAACCTACTTGTGAGAATCCTGGTGTAAGTCAAGAGTGGACCCAGGGGCCATGTGAGAGTGTTGCAAACTCTATATGTCAGGATTAGTTTCAGAGGATAGATCAGAAATAATCTTTTAGATGAAGAAGAGAGACAAAAAGGAATGAAAACATTGAAAGACAGTTTACTGTTCATTTCCTTCTCTCTTTCCCTAATGCACAATAAGAATGGAGACAATTCTAAGTATTGGTCTAATTAAAGCAATTTATACTAAGGTGTAGTTTACAGATCCCAAATCATCCTAGTGGGTATTTATACCCCAAGAGGGGATCTTGTTAACCCAAATAACTCTTCAATTAGAACTAGTGAGAAAGAGCCATATTTTGCAGGAGAGAGACCTTATTTTCCATGCAAAATAAGTGAGCACATCAGCTTTGAGTTGAATACCTCATCAGTTTCTCAAATGACTCCTGACTTTACACAGGTGGTCCCAGAACACTGTGTGTTGAGGAGCGCTTCATAAAATGAAATCTACACTGGAAGAGAAAATCTGGGTTCGTGCTCTTAATATTTAAAACATTCAGGGCTGGGGTTGTAGCTCAGTGGTAGAGCGCTTGCCTAGTATTTGTGAGGCACTGGGTTCGATCCTCAGCACCATTAAAAATAAATAAATAAATAAAATCTAAATAAAAATTTCAACTCTGGGCTGGGGTGTAGTGGTGGAGCACATACCTAACATGCATGAGGCCCTGAGTTTAATATCTGGCACCAAAACCAAAACTAAGCTAAATAAAATCCCAAAGGCTAAACTAAAACCCGAAACAAACAACAATAACAGAAAAATGACCATCTATAACTTTATTTCTCACATTTTTGGTTGATTGTTTCAGAAAACTTTTAAAGAAGGATAATAGTTTAAAGCAGTGTGTATCCAGAGCGACTGAATCCTGGTCCTGTCATTTATGTGTGATCTTGGACCAATTATCCTCCCTGAGCCTCAGTTTTCTCCTCTGTAATAGGACCACCTTATTGGGTTGTTGTGATGATTAAAATTGTTATTTGGAAAGAACATTAAAAAAATCTGGCATGTTATAAGTGCTATATACACATTGGTTAAATAATCAAAATACCTTTGAGCAACTATAGTTATCTACATATAGTGGAATCTAGCAACTATTTTTAGATACCATGATGATTTCCAGGATCCTTTTGTGTGTGTGATTTCTTGAATTCACATATTTTGAGAGTTTCTCTGAGTTGTTTAAATTTTTTTTTCCCCAAGAGAAATCAAAATTCTCAATTGATTCCTCATCACTTCCTATTATTTGAGAGGACCTCAGTAGGAAGGAAGTGAATGTAGTTTTCCCATGAATATTGTTTTCTAGGGCACAATTTTTTTTCTCCTGAACTCCTTTGAAAAGTGAATTGCACTATAGACATTGGAAAGCTTTTGTGGCCCATGTCAGTTTAGTAGCATTGTCTAATATTCCAGGAGAACAATGTATCATTCTCTTAGTCAAATGTTTCAGTGTTGAGGGGGAGGCAGCAAGACTGTCTGAAACCCTGGCATGAGTTTCAAAGACTTATTGAAAAGGCAGTCAGATTCTCTTACTATAGAGACTATAGAAATCAGATAATGCTGATTAAAGGAAGGAATGGATCACTGAAATCAGGCATGCAAAATGATGCAAAATGAAGCCTAAATTAAGCAGAGCCACACCTTTTACACTTGTTTGCTTCAACCGTGGTCAACAATGTAATGCATACATACGCAAGAAAGGTAATGATGCGTAGTGGCATTGTACACAGAGGATCTGCTGGGTCACCTACGGGAACCTCGGTTTGTTGTGTGTGGAACAACACACAGAGGCATGAGGTGGGGAAACAGTAAAGCCTGAGAGGTTTAGGATATCAGATGAGTCCCCCAAGCCCTCTAAGCTGGTGTGCTGAAATGTGGGCAGAGAAATTGGATGATAAACCCTTACTAGTTTTTAAATCTATGCTTTTATTTAGGATTATATAAATGATGTTTGGTAAACCCCCATCCTTCACATCTGCTGGTGTCACCACTTGAAAGTTGTCACATCACTTGTCCAATTACTCCTACACCTGGTTGTTGATGGTAAGCGATTGCTCTGTAGAAGGTGACTTGCTGCCTGCCACATGTCACATCAGGCTATTTGTCGCTGAACTTTTCCAAGTTGCTGAAAATCTTTAATGAAAAGTTAAAGAACTATTATCAAATGCAAGGCATTACATAGAGATAACTTCTCGGACTTTGCTAAAACTACATTCTCTTATTAAAACTTTTTTGCTTTTAAACTTACAGACTGAATTCCTGTGTATTAAAAAAAAAAAAAAAAAAAAAAACTACTCCTGCTGTTGATATAACCAGGATACAGCTTTTCCTGGCATTTAAATTCCCTTTGAAATTGAGCATATGCAAAGGTTGCTAAATATGATATAAAAATTGTTAAGATAAGCCTTCTTATGGTGCCCTATTGAAAGTCCCTCGTGATCTTGTGTCTTCCAGAATATTCACTCACAGTTTTACTAAACAGCTTCTAGCTTTATTTCTTCCAGCTTCTCTGGCCTTCTTTCAATGCCTGGAATGTTCCATATTCAGGGCCTTGTCGAGTGTAGTGCCTTGGGATTGGAGCCCCTGCCTTCTTCATTCAGCAGTTAATGCCTTCGGCCTTCAGTTGAAGGACTTTCCTTTTCCACCCACCTAGGACAAGTTTCCTCATGTTTAACTCTTGAAGAATCACATTCCTCACTCCTCTCTCTAGCGTTTGTTTGAGTGATGGATTACATGTGCATTTCTCCTCCAGTAGCCTCTTGGCCAGTTTTCCATTCTAGTTGATTCCCCCACACAGGTATTGAATTTGTGGCTCGCACAAAGTAATTGCTGCATATGGATTTGCTGAAAAATAAATGATTAAATAAATTCTGCACGAGTAACAAACGGGTGCATTTTGTTATGTATTCATCAGAATTTGTGAAATAAAAAGTATCTTGTTTATAAAAAGAAAAAAACTCTATGTATTCTAATTAAGCAGCTGTTTCCAGTCAAGAGAAATCCCTGAAATGTCTTGCTCTCTAGAAACTTATTTGGTTTAAAATTTCTCTTAAAAGGCAGATGGCACTTGTTTTTCCCTTGGGGTATAATAAATTCTTTTGTCTTAATAATTTATATTTACCTTCTAAAAGTGATTTGAAACAAATCTAGTCACTTGCACACACTTATTATATCTCTGACCTTTTTCAGAACCACATGTTACTCTATTGGGATGTATTAATCCCTCAGGTGAGGTCCCCAATAAATATTTCTTTTGATTAGGTTGTTGAGAAAATTGTATATTTGACTGTGTATCACTAGATAGTTATACCACTTGATTCTCTGCAAACTATGCCTGATGGTGTTTATAAGGTATGAGCAGACAGACAGGCATGCATGAAGTGTCACACCACTAAGTTACTTGGTCAGATCGGCGTCATTCCCATTGTGTGAAATCCTTTCTCATATCTGCACTGTACACTAGTTATGAACATACACTGAATTATTAGTCACTGTTTGAGAAGCTGGGAAACTTGCAATCTTGTTTTCTAGTAAGGGGAAAGGAGAGTTTGGTGTGACCAAGGCTACAGAATGGGAGTCAGAGGCTGAGGGAGGTAAGCAATTGGTCTTAGCCATGCTGACCTGGAAAGAGCCATGTAATCTCTTCCACCACAGGGCAGATGAATGCTTATAATAGCCTAACAATGCATTAAAATATACTATTTTGCACAGGCTCTTTGTAAATGCATACAACACTCCAAAATAACCAACCCACAGAATGGAAAATATATTTTCTGAGTCATTTAAGAAATGAGTGAATGAACCCGGCAGACCATGCCACATTTCCATAATTTCTATGATATGACTGCCAAAGTTAATTTTTAAGAGGCAATATTGTTACCCTGTTTCTTGGCTTACAACTTCTAAAAACCTGAATGACAATGAAATCTCTGAAATGATAGTCTCTTTTTGTGTGTTAATGAGTTAAGAGCTGACATCTCCTCCAGGTAGGTTCCTGATGGGGGCTGGTCACCAGAAAGACCCAAACAGGATTTTCAGTTTTATCCCTTAATTTCCAGGAAGGGGAGAGGGACTAAAGAATAAGTTGATCACTAATGGCTGGAATTTAATCAACCCAAAGGAAAGGGTTCAGAGAGCTTCTGGATAGTTGAACATGCGGAGATTTGCCCAGCATTCCTTTCTACATACACACCTCACTCACTCTATGTGTCTCTTCATCTGCATCCTTTGTAATATCCTTACAATAAACCAGTAAAAATGTTTCCCTGAGTCCTATGAGCCACTCTAGCAAATGTGTCCAACTCAAAGAGGGAATTGTAGGAACCCCTATGTATAGCTATTTGGTCTGAAGTACAGCCTGGGACTTGTGACTGGCATCTGAAGTTGGCTGGGTGGTGGAGCTCTCAACTATGGGACCTGATTCTATGTCCAGGTGGTCAGTGTCAGAACTGACTTGCAGAAGAGGATGCCCAGCAGGAGTCATCTGTAGCATTGTTTGATTGTCTACAGCTGGGGAGAAATCCCTCCACCCTTGAGCTCATACACATCTGTGATGTTGATTGTTATTGAGAGTACAGGAGAAACTTGAGTTTTCCCTTCCAAAAAACAGTCACACACATATACATAAAATGCTAGAAAAGTGTCCTTGACATTCTCAAAAATGAAGGATAAACAAAGAACAACCGAGAAGAGTTGACTGACCTTTAAAAGTTAGAAGGGACTACAGATTCCTTCTGTCAAGTACCTAATAAAAACCTCTTTCTAAATGAATGCAGGTTGGACATGGGAACCTTCAGAGACTGAATGTATGAATGTTCTCCATGTTGCCTGCCTTCTATTCCAGACCTAACTTTCTGGCCTATGGGTGTGCTGTGACATGGGCTGCACATGTCACAGGAATATTAGTGCCCTCTCTTCTCAGGTGGTCAGGTGAGCCCTGGGTACTGGGGTCCCTGGACCAGTCACCTCTGATTATTTGGCAAGCTCATCTGATTACTTCTGTGGGTCTAAAATATTATTACTTTTATGTTTTTCATGATAGAAGTTAGAGGGTGAATGTATTAACTAGCAAAGTCAACCAACCAAACAAAAATAGCCAAGTCAGCCTCCTAAATAAAAATAGCAACAGCGGTCCCATCGCAGAAGGGAACACCAGAAATAAGGAGATATGGGAGAGATGTTTTGAGAAATGAGTAATGATGTATCGACTTTACAAAAAAAAGAAGAAGAAAAATGTGGTGAGGAATCTTTGTTTAGACCCTTGGGGCTGAGCTAGAACTGGAGTGGTCTCCAATAGCAGGCATGACAGGGGGGAACCTGCCTTATAGTGATGGGATTTTTATTTGTCCAGGCAGAGAGGTGGCGGATTCAACTCTGAATCAGAGTAAATGTTCACATTTTTGCTTTCTGGCCAGTGCCCTTCTTACTGCAGAATTCTAATAATATGCCTCATTAAAACTTCCAGATTCCCTTGCAGTTTGTTCCAGCCAATAAGTTAGTAGCAAGACACCCTGCTGTAAACTTCACAGACACCAAATATTCCCCAGAAGAAGCCTCCCTGGTCCTTCACCCTTTAACTTTGTACTGCTCCTGATTCATTTGATGTAAATGAGGTGCTACTCTGGGAGGCCTATACTAAGGAACAGAGAATAAGGTGAGCCACCTGGGACTGCTTTTCCCTGGGCTTCTTGCTTGAAGAAAATCCAAATACTCAACTAGTCAAATGGCTAAATGGAGGTAGTGTGTAACTTGAAGCTGGAAACGACACAGTCATCTAAGAACCACTTTATGACATTAGGCAGGCTGAAACATAGCCGTAAACTATCAAGCCTGCCATTTAGATGCCATGGAGAAAATAGTTTCAGAAATTGCAAAAGAACTTCTGGACCTTCACAACTAGCCCTTAAAACCAGGTTTGCTTCGGGCTTCAGGCCTATTATAATTTCTTAATGGAGTGAAAATTGCTTTGAAAAATAGGATCTAATATGCCTGAGGCCCTAGGAGGTGCACCATTTGAATATTTTGGGCTCTAAATATAGCAAAGTCATTGGCTCTTCTGAAACTAACACTTAATGATCAGCAATATCAAGAGAAATAAAAGCGTAGCAGTCATCTACAAGAAATACAAAACAGGAACCCACTGTTTATCCTGTTCTCAGTGTACATTGCCAGATCATTGTTTGGAAAACTTTGAACAGGGTCACTGGATGTAGCTTACAGAGCTTTTAAAAATCTAAATTAAATGGCGGAATTTGTCCTTGTCACAGAAAAACTAATTTTGAAAGATTTTTCAAGGCTGGTAATGCATTTACTTTGAATGTTTAAAAGCCCTTGAGACTCCTACTTAGGCTTTTCTTAAAACAGTGAATGTTATCTGTCCTGATTGAAGAGAAGGTGTGTTGGATTAGGAAGCCAATAATTTCCCAGAACTAAATAAAGTTAAAAATACACATGGAACAACTACTCTTGTTTCATGGTTTTGGATTAAGTGCCATATACTGAGGAAATGAACATAAATCATAACATATGATGTTATAATATACTGTTGCATATATGTCTTGTCTTTCTATCCATTTTTGCCAAAAATTGCATTAGAGCAAGTATAGTCTGCCATCATTAAATCTGACCTTGGCTTCCAAGTTGTGTGGCTGGCTCCTTTAATCTCCTTGTGCTTCTGGTCTCTTATCAATAAAATAAGAACCATAGCAATGCTTAACTCATCTGATCGCTGTGAAGATTAAATGAGGTAATATATGCAAAGGTCCAATGCCTGACACACAGTAGGAACTACCTAAGGGTGTTCTTTACTGGATTTGGGCACAATTTGTGATCCTCAGTTCCCTTATCTTAAAATATGCATATTATGAATTACTGTAGAACATTTTAAAGAGGATTGAAGAATACAATGCATGGAAAAGTATACCTGGTATACAGTAATCATTAGATGCTAATTTTTAAAAATTTCAAAGTCAAGCTTTTTGCAAATATGATATAATAAGTAATCTTTAAAGTGATACATACTTTTACTTTGCTGATAGGGAAAATGAAATGAATTGGGTATATCTATATAATAAATTTAATTTTCATATAATTTATTTCAGATAGCTCATTTTCAGAGTTTCAGTCTCAGTTTTTATTTTTGCCATTTTAATTTAAGAGTTCATGGAATCGTAAACAACTAGATTAAGAAACGCTTATTTCTCCTAAGAATTCTGTCCTACGGTTGACAGAACAATCTCTCTAGAGCAACAGTATCATCAACATCTCATTTGGTTAGTAGAAGATTGAAAACAGAAAGGTATTGACACTAAAAGGAATAAATTGAAAGAAACAGAAGAATTGACTTTCTAAGGTCCTGAAAGAGTCAGTTGAAGAATCTGTCATGCTGGGAGTGGTGACAGGCCTTTGTAATCTCAGCAACTCCGGGAGGCTGAGGCAGAGTGACTGTGAATTTGAGGCCAGCCTTAGCAATTTAGTGAGACTCTAAGCAACTTAGTGAGACCCTGTCTCAAAATAAAAAATAAAAAGGGCTGGGGATGTGGCTCAGTGCTAACGTACCCCTGGGTTCAATCTCCTGTACCAAAAACACAACACACACACACACACACACACACAAAGAAACAAAGAAAAAGACTATTTCCTTAGTAGGTAGAAGGAGGTGATTTATAATTCTCTCCATCTTGTAACAGATAGACACACACTTAACTTAGGCTGATTGACTGCAAATAAAATGAATGACAACTGAAGTTTACATACCCATCTATAACAATAATTATCCACACTGTGAGAAAGAGGAACTGAGGCCTTGGAATCAGGCAGAGCAGACCTCCAGCTTTAGCTTTCCCCATAGCAAATCATGTCACTTGGGCAGAGTTACTTTATCTCTTAAAACCCTGATTTCCTTACAATACCAGGTATCTACTTAAGAGAATTTAATGAGGCTTTGTGTGAAAATCTCCAGTGCCTGTTGCAAAAGAGAGGGAACAGAGGGGTTTAATATATTGTTATAGCAGTTTCTTTTTTCCTACTAGACTGTAAGCTCCTTGATGGCAGGACTCTCCTTAAAAACTTAAATTCAATCTGTTCCTCATACAATATCTGGTCGTGAGAATATAGAGAGTGAAAATATAATCAAATAAAACTAAAGCAGCAACAATACTGAATAATGAAAGAAGGCTTGAGTTACGTTTAAATAGCTAAGAGAGACAGCTATTGGCAAATTGAACTGATGCACTGCAGAATAGATTTAAGTATAAAATAAACAAAAGACAATATTTTCCTCACAGAATGTATTTAGAGGAGAGACAAGCTGTAAAGGACAGAGAAAGGTTGTCCCATTAATCATTGCGCTACCTGAGGGGATTATAAGTAGCATCTTTAAATGGAATATAAATCATCTCAATTTTCTTACTTTGTAGAAAGATGGAAATGACTTTAGATTCCTGATTTCTATGAGCTCTGATTCTGTTTTATGTTCCCAAGAGTCTTTAGATAAAATCCACATCTTCAAATTTCTCTCTACATCCCTCTCCTCCAATCTTGTGTTTTTCCTACCACCAGGCAGGGTCTCCAACTTGGGGACTCATAAATCTTAAGTCTGATTCCACTGACACAGATCCTGTGTGGGCAGGCTTCATGTATTCTTTCTACCTCAGGGTCCTTGCCTGCAGCAATTTCTTGAATATGGCCCAGCCGGAGACCTTCAGGACCAATTTGATTTCCCAGATTTCTTACTTTTCATTTAATCTTAAATCATGCCTAAAAGGAACATAAAATACACCAGTTGCCCTTTCACATATTGAAAATTGGGGCATGAAGAATAGTTTTATAGGAAGTCATTAATAGGACCAAGGCCTGAGAATCAATTTTCCAGTGGGGATGAAAGGTCATAAATGCCATCGATTGCAGAGTCCCCATGTGAGATGAGATAAGAATTCCCTTGGGGGTCCTGTCAATCTGTACCATGAACACCAGGGTTGCTCCAAAGCCAAGCGCTACTTTGTTTTGCTTGGGAGCAGCCTTGAGAAAGACCTGCTGTTCAAATCCTTGATGAATTTGGCACAGTAATACAATAGTAGGCTCATTTAAGTATCAAGTGATAGCTTCAATGGGGCAACATAAAAGAGATTTTTATATAGAAAAGAAATAGACACAAACAGCAGGGAAAATGAGATTTGCAATAAGTTTAGCAAGAATGGTTTTAGCTGGGAAAGAAATGAATAGACTGTCTCCTAATGAAAAAGGCAAAATTTGGAGCATCACAGCACAAAACTGGGCACACATTTAGTTGGGACCTAACCAGACACTCAAGTGGAGTAAAATGATCTGAGGATCAATCAATTATGAAAGTAAAATAACACCATGCCCAGTAATTAGAAACAATAACTCAGGAAATGAGAGATAATTCTCAGAGATAAATTATTTGTATTAATGCAAGTCTATTAGTCAATCTCTTCTGAAATAAAGAACATGTAGCTGAATTCATTTTAAAGCATTCTAAGAAAGTACACTTACTAAGTAAATTTTGTCATTATACCCTGTGATGAATCCTACTTGCAAAGACAGAAAAAGAGGAATAAGTTCAGGCTGCCCTTGGACTTCCACACAAAACGTTGGGTAAGAGAAGAAGGAATTAGAAAGGTCCTAGCAAAGGGTGCCCATCACTTGTGCCAATCCTGAGCTATAAATTGCAGTGGCTCTATAATTTTGTAATGTGAACTCTGTGTTTGTTACTGATTAAAATCTATCCACTTGGCCTCTTTTTAAAAGACTTGCACACATTTGAACACACCTTTGAGACTCCAGATTGGATTTATGCACCACTTTCTATTTTGGGTAACCACAAAGGTACTGGAAATTTCAAGTAGCAACAAACACCTTGACCTACAAACATAAGAACATGAGCTAATGAAGACGGGATTTCCAGGTTGCAGAGCTTGCATAGACTGGGAGCTCCAATTATTCTTTGGGGTGTTTGACTTATTGATCAAGACTGGGTTAGGTCATCTTTTTGCACTGCTTTTACTATTTCAGTTAATATAATACCGCTCTTCTTTTAACCCTAAAAAAAAAATCAGCTTAAGGTCTATTTTTGAAGCTACTTGTGTGCTGCCTTCCAATGACTAAAAGATACTTTTTTTCCCCCCAGAGGAAATGAGATGACTTCCTTGTACTTCTAACCAGCCCTGTGGAGAACATTCTCTTTTTATCCAGCTCATTTTGAATTAACTATAAAGGTACTCAGAGCCTTCAGCTTCCATTCGAGAGTTATTAAAAACTGTCATAATAATTTCACTATTTATCAAAGTACAATTTTTCAAATAATTTATGAATTACGTTTATAATGGTAGTTTATATGTCATATAATCACATATCCCAGGATATATTATATGCTATTTATTAAATAGTACAAGATATTACAAATGATAATTTATAAATATAAGAAATATAATGCCATCTTATAGAAATATAATTTCTATAAGAAATAATAGAAATTTACGCTCCCATAATTTGAGCTCACATTCTCTTCTATTTTTACTTTTGAAAGGATAAATTGGTGTCATGCCTTCAGAATATATTTGTTTCTTTTAACAAATTCATTCAAGAGAGAAATCATAACACATCTTGATATTTACTGCAATATTTTATCAAACTCCTCTCTCAAGAGTTAAATTCATTTTAAAAAATGAGGAAAGACTGTTATGTAATTTTGCTTCTGTTCTTGCTTCTTGACTGTGTTCTGTCTTTCTTAGTGCATTTAGGAATTAGTTTTGACACTGAAATTTCTTCCTACACATTAAATACACAAAACTTGCATTGCTTCCAAGTCAAAGTGAGAAATGCCTGCATTTACCATTTCTGTATTGTTGCAAAATAGTGTACTTAAAAGGTTTATGGATGGTCTTTGTTAATTTACAAGCTGAGAAAACATCTCTAATTTCACAACTTTCAAGGTGGCAGGAGATTGGCAGTCTCATTTCTGATTACACTTATCTCCATTCACTGCTTCAGTGGTTATGCTAACTTTGTCCTGAGAGAAACCAGCTCTTCGGTTAAGATATGAAACACAAAAATAATGGGGGAAGTAAAACAGCCTATTAACACATACTGATTCCTGTCCACACTCACACACAAAGACACATTATAACTAAAACCTTCCTAGTTCTCACTTACACGATAACTACTGCAGCTCTACAAGTAAAATAGATGTATCTTTACCATATCATCTGTTGGATGTGTTCTAATAGCTTTCCCCAAATGGATAAGGGCTATAAACTTCTGGGATTATTACAAGATATCTCAGTCAGTTGGTAACTCTCAAATTGGAACTTTTCTACGTGAGAAGAGCCAGGAAATCTGTGGACTCCAATCTTTTCATTTATTTGTTTAGCCATTCACATAGCATTTTTCATGTTAAGAATATTAACATCCCTATTTACACAACAGACCCTTGGCATGATGGAAAGCATCTCCCAATTCTCATACGACAACTCTAAAATATGTTTATCACTGAACAAAGACTTCATTAATTTAGATCACGACTCAAGATTCTCTGCTCACATTTCCCTGAAATGAGCCATGTTTGTACCTTGACATTGACTCTGTTCTATTGAAATTGGTTTCTTCTTCCACATCATGGAAATGGGAATAGGGCTGATTTGGTTATAAATATTCCATAGTGTCTATCCTCTGAAAAATTTGAACACTGAGTTGAAAACCCTGAATAAGAGAGAAGTAATAAAAAGATATCAATGTGTTTTGAAGAACATAACTATATAATGATACATTTTTCATAAGGAACTTTAAAAGTTTGTCCAAGTACTAATTCTACGAAACATTCTAATTTTCAATGCAACTTAAAAATTACATCTGTTTGAATTAAAATGATCAGGCTTTTACCACATGCCATATCTTCTTATCTTCTATTGGTATGCATAAATTCATTGCCTGCATAACAACAAAGCGTGGGAAATACATTTTACTAATCTAATCAGTTTTTTACGAAAATACTTGTTCACATTTTGTATGATCATGTGTTTTGTTTAGACACACTCATACCTCATGAATTGGGCGACTAAGTCTCAGATACGAAGTCTAAATAGACCTTGGCAATGTATAAGCTCCAAGAGGGCAAGAACTTGTATTTATCCATCCAATATGGTGACTAACTCATAGAAAAAGCTTACCTTCTACATTTGAAAAGTTCATGAGGGGTAATAATGAACCAAGCCAACTAAGGTAAAGCTGGCCATGTAACGTGTCATGGACAGCGAATGTCTCGTGGAGAAACTTTTGATTTGCTTTTTCCTATTTCATTTTATAATATTATTATTACTTTTGTTTGGCACTAAGAATTGAACCTGGAGTCTTTTGTGCACCAAGCAAACACTGTCCTAGACCCCTTTTCTTATTTTAAACGTCATGGATGAAGCCTTAAACCTAGTATCTGTGAAATGGAATTTATCATAAAAAATAGTGTTCATACATGTTTATTATACTAAATACTCCTTTAGAAATGTGGAAAAAAATTAAGATTTTTTTTTTTGTCCCAAAACACACATTCTCAGTTTGACCATTTTCTTCTTTAGATCACAGTGTTGTAGTCAACAAAGAGAAATTGTTTGACGTGTACATAGCCACAAGGCTCTTGATTCTTTTTGAACTCCAGTTGAACCGTATTTGGTTCCAAAGTAGAGCTAATTATTTTTAATCTGGAGGTAAAACTACCACTGCCAGTAAACAGGCCCACTGATATTGAGCCCAGAACATGCAGTTGGTGATCAGCATTCCCAGGGTACATTTTCTAAATAATCTCCCAAATTAAAGTGCATGCCATTTTAAAAATAAAAGGAAATTGATTAAAAAAATTATATTCAGAGGGCTTAAATCTTTTTCTATTGCCTAGCTTTGTAACATCATAAATAGAAGACTGAACATGATTGGAGCCACACAGACTTCCTTTGATCGCTATTTAGATGCACCTCCTGAATTTGAAAATTTCAACACTTTGAGGAGAGTTAGAAAATATAGGCAAACAAAAGAAAGAAAGTAAAAACCACTCACAATCTCATTTAAAAAAATTAATCATTGACCTTCTAGATTTTTCTCCTTCATCTTTTTATCATTGTGCTATTTCTGGTCTTTATAAAGGAATTTGGTATTCCTTTATACATGAACGTTTCCATAGAGCCCACAAGCAAAACTGTAGAGAGGATGATAAAGTGAGAATTATAACATTTTCTTTAGGCTGACCTGCAATTCCCATGAACAGGAGGTTTAGAAAAATGTTGAGAACACAGGGTTTAGAATCTGGCAGATCTGTTGGAATCCTACTTTCTTCACATGTGTGACCTTGTGCAAGTTGTTTAACTTCTCTGAGTCTGTTTCCTTTTCTGTAAAATGAGAATAATACCCTCATCGGAGTGTTTTTGTGAATAGTCAATGAGAGGTATTTAAAGAATTTGGCATGCTGCCTGACACAGTATGCATTGAATGAATAGTAGCCATTATTATTGTTTGTAAGAATACTTACTGTTATTTTACATTCCTAACTAACCTTGTAGATCACAAAGCTCTGATACCCTGTGTCATCAGGCCTAATTTTAGATCAGCCCAAGAAAAACATAATTAAGTACATAAATCTACTTTAAAATGGGCATAGAAAGCATTCTTAAGTTTCTTAAGTAAGTTCTTTAGAATTGTAGGGATGGAGTCTCTCTTCTCATAGTTGATGGCAATTCTCAGAAATAGCAATCTGCTTTTTATCATCTTTGAGTATTGAAGAATGTTCAAATTTTGAACATAATCTAATCCATACATATTTGATACATTTTTTGCACTGAAAGATTGGTTGGCCTTAATGCAATATAATCCATTTGGGACCAAAAGATTGAGAACTGTGTTGATACAGTCTAATGGACATTTCCATGAGTTTTAAGTTAGACTATAACAATTTAAAAATGAGGTGAGCATTGAAAGCCTGGTGAGTTTTAACAGTAACCATCTTTTTATTTAATTATTTTTCTATTCTGAAAATGTATTTTTATTTATTTTGTGTATTTATTGTTGTTGTTCTGGGCCCTGTCAAGCTTTATTATATCGAGACTGCTGAGATATCCCTATTGTACTTTAATCCCAGGAGATATTTATTGATGATATTAGTTATTGCCTATGAACAGTCAGTTGTGGCTGGGCACGGTGGCACACACTTATAATCCCAGTGGCTCAGGAGGTTGAGGCAGGAGGATTGCAGGTTTAAAGCCAGCTTTAGCAACTTAGTGAGACTCTAAGCAATTTAGGGAGACCCTGTCTTGAAATAAAACATAAAAAGGACTGTGGATGCCTTGGGTTCAATTGTTGGTACCAAAACAAACCAACAAACACACACCATTTTGTATCAGGAATTACAGTGTGTACTTTGCATGAATTACTCCATATAATATCACTAATGGTCTTTTGATGTAGGTATAATTCTTCATTTTCCAGATACCAAATGATAGGTTTTAGGACACTATTCCAACATATGACGTGGTGGTATTTGAGAAAATAGCAGAAGCAGGTAGGTCTGATCCCCTACTCTTCTCCCCTGAAGATAAAAGAATCTTCTAACCTTTCTCTGAAGTAGGTCATAGCCTCTCATGTAAGAGGCACCCACCCTATACCTGGAGGAAAGAAGACCCAGGGATACAGAGAAGAATCTGAACCAACAGGCCTTGTTAAGTCCCCGCAGTTTGTTACCATAGCTCGGACCCTCTTTGTCAGTGGGACCCTCCACAATAATCAACTTCTTCATCAAACTTAGAATAAAATACTCGTTTCCTGGTTCGTTTGGGTCTTCATTTCCTTCTGAAGTTCCATGTCATTTAAAACTTATGTGAAATAAATCTGCATTTTTTTCCTTGTTATTCTGCTGCTTGTTTTAGGGGCCTAGCCAGGAACTTCCCAGTCAGTGCATGAGGAAAGAGATCTTTTCTCCCCTACACAAACCTGTCACTTGGAAGTCACTAAGTCACATGCCTATGCAGGCCAACTCCATGGCTGGATTTTAGTTTACCATTCCACAGTCTTTAGAGCAGCCCATTCTCTCCTTTCTTGGAACACACAGAATTGAAGGAATCTTGTCCTTGACAAGGTGCATGCAAAGGGAAAATGAGTTATGGGATATAAAGATGTTAAAAAGCACTAAATTTATTTTTTCCTTTTTTACAGAAAAAAGAATTGTTGTTTTCTGACTTTTAAAAACTAGGCCATCAAGGATAGATGACACAAATTTCTTCACTAAGTGCAATGAGTGGAACTCCCAACTATGGTTTGGATTTTTAAAATAACCACATAAAGAAATGACATTAGGCTGGCAGGAGAGGGTAAGGGAAGGAGAGGAGAGGGGCAGATGGAGGAGGGGCAGAAAGGAAACAGGAGGGTAGAGGACACAGTAACATTCATGAATATTTGGGGCCACTGGTGCTTGGACCTAGTCCATGAGTCAGTTCCCTGTTTTCATATATACGACAAGGAAAGTCTGAAACTCAACGTTAGGTCTGCATTTTTAAGATAAATGCATTTCATTTGTAAGGTGTTCTGTTCAGAGTAAACCAAACACACAAAAATTCAATAACATGTCTTCAAGTACTGGCCTGGGAACTACAAAGGCACAGCTATCCCAACCCCTCTAACTATTCTACTTATCTCAGAGAATTCCAGGCTGTGTAGATGTGCAGCTGTGATTCTCTCTTATCATGACAAGGTGTGGGAAAATAGGGTTTTCTGGAAATAGGATGGTAATGAGGAATTGTCAGGTTCCCCACCAGGTTAGAGGCTCCCCACCAGGTACACTGATCTGGCACAGAGGTTAGATGATGGTGTCCTGGCCTGACTGAGGTTCAACCTGTGGAATGGTATAGCAGGACTTGCCCAGCCTAAATGCACCATCTTGGGGAGAAGTTGCTTTTTTCTTCAGCCAGAAACAGTGGCTGCCATCAGAGATACCCCATAGTAGCTCACAATCACTATTCATCTCATTAAATAAATTGAGTTTGATTTACCAAGGCAAGAGTGTCCATATACAAAACATAAAAGCACAAGGGATCTATGTAGGATTGGCTTTGACAGCATGTAATTTGAGCATTTGCAGCTGACCCTGTGCTTTGAAGGGCCAGGTACTCAGTTTAATATTCTGCTGTCATTATCCCAAAATGATTAATGATAATTTTTGAACAAAGGGCATTTTCATCTTATACTTGTCCATGCAAGGTACACAGCAGATCCTGGTTGTGTAAAACTTCAGCACCCATGAACAAAGTCTCCATATGTTTCTGAGACTCTGGCCTCATACCCTATATCCTCAAAAGGTGGAAGATAAAGTCCAGGGGCAGTTTTGGCATTGTTCTTCCCTTCTCTTTTGCTATAAGCACATGCTCTCTTTATTCCCTCTACATGTACCCTATTTGATCTATATTTTCAGAAAAAAAAACTTATTCTGGCCACTCTCAAATAGATATCTGCCCAGGCTTTGACAGTCTAGACAATGCTGTGGAACATAGTGGCCACCAGTCACACATGGCTACTGAACATTTGAAAGGTGCCAGGCTTGAATTAGGATGCACCACACATGTAAAAAGCACACTCTATATGAAAAAAATAATGTAAAATCAGTCATCACTATTTTTCATACTGATTTCTTATTGAAAAAATAATATTTTGACCTATTGGGTAAACAGGTTGTAAAAATTGATGTCATATCTTTTTTTTACTTCTTTAATATGACTACTAGAAAATTTAAAATCATATATGTGGCTTCTGGTCAGCTGCTCAAATTATACTTCTGCTGGTCCAGACCATGTTTTAAAACCATGATTCCACCTGTTGGCAACTAACTTCTCCATCTCAAAAGTCTTAGATCTATTTCATTACCTTCTTTCCCACACATGTTTTTTCCATATCTTATTTTTCCAAGACAGAAACCTGGAAATCAAGCTATTCTTTTGCTCCCACTCCCAAATGTCTACTAAGTACTATTGATTCTATCTTTTCATGATTTCTCCTCCTCCTACTTTCTCTCCAGACTTATCGTCCTGTGCTTGCTCAGGTTTTTCCTGATTCTCCCTGGATGATGTAATTATCCTCCAATGAGCAGTCATTTAATTCAGTCTAGCCCAGCCTCACTGGTCTTTAATCAGAGTGGCTGTTTAATAATGACTTTCTTCAAGAATACAAGTAACAATAAATGCTGGCAAGGATGTGGGGGGAAAGGTTCACTCATACATTGCTGGTGGGACTACAAATTGGTGAAACCACTCTGGAAAGCAGTATGGAGATTGCTCAGAAAACCAGAAATGGAACCACCATTTGACCCAGTTATTCCATTCCACAGTATATACACAAAGGATTTAAAAACAGTATACTATAGTGACGCAGCCACATCAATGTTTATAGGAGCTCAATTCACAATAGATAAGCTATAGAACCAACCTAGGTGTCCTTCAATAGATGAATGGATAAAAAAAATGTAGTAAGTATACACAATGGAATATTGCTCAGCCACAAAGAAAAATGAAATTAGGGCATTTGCAGATAAATAAATGGCACTGAAGCACCTTCCAGGTCAATGCTCACATCCACAGTGATACCATCTTAGCAGTTCATTCACAAGAACAACAGTAAATTGCCCTTAGATTCATCTTACATCTGTGCATTCTATTAATATATTTCTATTAATGATACACCATACTGAAATAGAATCACCTATTTCTAGGGCTATTTGTCAGTCACTGTCTGAGATACATTCCACACACCCAGAAGAGCCACTCACTGAGAGCAGATCTGGACTGAATCAATCCCTCCCTCTTCTCCCTGCCCATCAATTTTGTGCATGCCTAAGTTCTTCTCTTGCCTGAGATATTGAAACTGTTTTCCAGAAGCTTTTCCTAGGTCTAATAGAACTCTAGAGAAGCCCAGGAACCTAGTCCTCGACACTGAGTTAGCAATTAGAGGGCTGGGAATGAATTTCAATTCGAGTGACTGCAAAAATGCTTTGTATTCTACCAGGCCTAGTTCTCATTATTGTTCCTACATTCCAGACACCTCCCCTCCCGCAAAATGCCAATGTTCTTTACTTCCCTGCTCACCTGGATACTGGGTTCTCTCCATCAACACCCTCTGCCTTTGCCTTGAACGTGGCTCAAGTAGTCCAGACATATTTTGACCAATTTTTTTGAGCCGCACACTGCTCCCTGGCTTCCCTCTGAGTGCTTGCCAACCCTCTGTCTTGGGGGCTTGTGATGCTATCTCCCCTCTCTTGTCCTTGAGACTATGAATAATTCCCAAGAGCAACAACTCTGACAAGTCTCCCCTGAACTCACATAGCCAGGGAAATCAGAGGCACATGATGCTTGCCTTCCAAAGAACTCACTTCTATGATAAGAATGACGATAATACTTGCTAACAAGTCTGCTCCCCACCCCCACCTTTCCTTCCCTTCCTTTCCTCTCCTCTATTGAGTTGGGATATGTTGCTATGTTGTTAGGCTAGTCTCAAATTCCTGAGGTCAAGCATTCCTCCTGCCTCAGCCTCCAAGTAGCTGGGACTAAAGACAGGCATGGGCCCCTATACTCAGCTTGGCCGATATTTCTGGAGTTTCACATGTATGCCAGACCCTTCTCTACCCAACCAGAACACATAATCCATTTAATCCTCACATAACTCTTTGAGATAACTTATCACTTTAATCCTTGGTTACTTTTCCTTAGGTCTTATCTCTGCTGCCCTTATTAAGGTCTTGCTCTCGGGGGCCCCCACTGGTTCTTGCATCTTTTTTCTTTCCTGTTCCCCATGGCCACAGACAAGCTTCGTTCTTGGTCATAACAGACAAATTTCTCCATCTGTCTTCCTCTTTTCTTTCTACTCTCTCAGCTGGGTCCTTCTCCATCCTTACTTCCTATTGCTTCTGTATCCTTGGAAATGTGCTCCTTTCCCCCTAGCTTTTGTATTGGGGTATAATTGGCAAATTAAATTGTATATATTTAAGATATGCAATGTGATGTTTTGATATATATATATATATATATATATATATATATATATATATATATATTGAAGTTTACTACTACAATCATGTTAGTTAACACCTATTTCACCTCATAGAGTTATCTATTGTGTATGTTGTGAGAACATCTAAGATGTATATTTTAGCAGTTGTGAGTATATACTACTTGTATTAATAATAATTAATATAATATAATTATAATTATATAGTTTTATAAATATATAATAATTATAGTCTCCATGCTGTACATTAATTTTTCAGAATTTATTAATCTTATAACAAATTTTGTGTGCTTTGACCTACATCTCCCCATTTTCCTGGTTCCCTGATCTCTAACAACCCTTATTCCACTTTCTGTTGGAACTCAATATTTTTAGAGTCCATATACAGAGACCACACAGGGTTTGTCTTTCTCTATTTGACTTATTTCACTTAGCATAATTTACTATAGGTTCATCCATCTTTTGGCAAATGACTGGATTTTTTTTTCTATTTTAAGGCTGAGTAGGATTCTAGATAGATATTTGTGTGTTTATCTCACATTAAAAAAAAATCATCCATACGTGAACACTTTAGTTGTTTCCCTGTCCTTTTTATTTACTTTGGATATATACCCAGTATCGTGGGATTGTTGGCTCATATGATAGTTTCATTTTTGATTTTTTTTGAGAAAACTCCATATTGTTTTCCACAATGGCCACACCAATTTACCTTCCCATCATCACAGGTATATTTAAGTTATATTTAAATGATGCCTTGATGGAATTGGGATTTTGGCATTTGCTTTGAAAAACAACTTTATGGAAGATGGTTTTACACAACTCATGTTTAAGTAGCATGCCCTCAGTGCATCCCTGTAAATCGTTTCATTGATGCAGCCACCTGTGAGGCATATGATCTTCTTCACCACTACCCCTAAGTCTTCTTCCCTGATCTTCTAAGAAACCTACCATCTCTGAGCAATTTATTGCCATCTTCCAGAACTTCAACTCTTTTTTTTTTTTTTAGAACTTCAACTCTTGAGACAAGTTTCTGCATTGCATAAGTTACTTCTGCACATGTCTTTCTTGAAGGAATAAATAAACGTACTGATTGTAGCTCCCTTAGAGCAATTTATTACTTTCCATCTTCAATTATAGTAACTAGCATTCCTGTCTTACTTTTTTTATCTGTATGCTCTTTGAATGATCTCTCGGCTTATTTTCTCATATTCTACTCTAAAAGTAGAAGTTCCTTGGTGGGGGTGCAATAAATGAATGGTGTGAAAAGGATATCATTTAAAAACATGTAATTACAACTTTTACTTGAGTCTGTGTCTCCTTAAGTTGCACACAGACTTAGGATCTTCTTTACTCAGCACTTTTCTTATCAAGACCTTCTTTTCAATACCAGATAAAAATTTAAAAGATGTGACCAGGTAACTTATAGTAACATACCAATAACTGAGACACGGTCTTCTGGAGTCTGAAGCAGGAGAGTGAGAGACCTTGTCATTGTATGATCAAGCTCATCTGCCAGAAAGGACCTCCCCAGATATTCTGATGGACTTGGTCCTTATGGACTCTTGGTACTGATGTTTGTGGAGCAAACCAAGCTTGATGGTAGTCTCAAAATCATTTGTCACCTGGCATTACACTTGCCAGATAAAATTCTGATTTTGTTTCCCTAGAGAGTTTGCTATTAATTAATAAGTGGACCAATGTCCCTTAACAAAGAGCCATTCTGCTTTGTTGGCCAGATGAAATACTCTTTCACATTTGGAGATGTCTTAGCTACAGCATGAGCAGATTTCTTGAAAATGATTTACTTCTGGTTGGAAATTGAAACATCTGATTTTCAAATCAGCACACGTTCTAGTTCCTACTGAACTCAAAACCTTGTTTGGTTAAGTGGTCCTTTAATTAAAACAAAACAAAACAAAACAAAAAACTTAAAGACTGCAGTCCTTTGGGGTCCTAGATATTAAGCTTCTGTTCTCTTTTCCTTATCTGTACCATGGTCATACAATCCTTCTTTTCATAGGCTGGGTTAGAAGCAGAACATAATAAAAGCTGAGCTGGGCTCAGTGGCACAGGCCTGTAATCTCTGAGGCAGGAGGATCACAAGTTCAAATCCAAACTCAACAAAAAGTGAGGCACTAAGCAACTCAGTGAGACCCTGATTCTAAATAAAATACCAAAGACGGCTTGGGATGTGGCTCAGTGGTTGAGTGCCCCTGAGTTCAATCCCTGGTACCAAAAAAAAAAAAAAAAAAAAAGACTGAGGTGTTTGGGAACAAAGCAATTCATGAATGGAACATTCCCCAGGAAACATGAGTTTATGATCATAATCTTTCAGCTCTCAATGTTTGTGAAATTAAATATCAGAGCCAAAAAAAGGGGAAAAAATTTGAGGGCATGTTTTCTCAATTCATTCCAAAGAAAGCAAAAGTTTAGGGTTCAAGATGATTATAATGTAATATTACATCATACAATAATATATAAGTAAAATCAAATTATTTTGACAGATAATTCTCACATGAAGCACTGAACGGACATCTGGGACTTTGGGTCACAGGAAAGGTGATTTTAAACTAAACTAGATAACTTATGGTTTTAATTATCATTTACTTTTATTAAATGAAGATGATGATTTTTCTTCTCTTCTGACAATAAGTCTAAAAATTAATTTAAAATGTAGTAAAAATATTTCCCACACTTCCAAAGGAAGATTTTATTATGAATGTAAGGAAAAGTCATTATGTTAGTCTTATAAAATTAATCTGTTACAGAAAGGAAATCAGTGATATAATCAGATTTCAGACCATATATCATATGAAGAGTTGTTTCTAAGTAAAAGCAATGTCAAAGAATTAAAAATATATCATCAGTCATTTGGATTATTGACCTATTAAAACCCTTTTCCCAAAACAGGTTAATTTTCAAGAAGTGAATTATTATTTTTGATCAAGGAGATAATTATGCTCTCCAACATTTTTATTGTTTTTTTTTTTTTTTTGATGGTCAGATATAACTAACATGTAGTAAAGTTGTTCAGGAGATTAAAATCTGGGGAAATAGTCTATAGAGATTTAAATGAGTCAAGTTATTTTTGGTTGTGCCATGATTTCCTCTGTTGATGACTTAAGACTTAAAAGGATTACTCAGATTTAGCTTAGTGTTTTACATATTATACATACATGGAACGAAACCCATTTCAATTAGGATTCCATTCTTGTGATTGTACGTGATGTGGAGTTACACTGGTTGTGTATTCATATGTGAGCATAGGAAAGTTATGTCTGATTCCTTGTACTGTCTTTCTTAGTCTCATTAACATTTTTAAACTTGAAAAGGTCTTCCCACACAACACCTTTCTCTGTTAAATTTTGTGACTGTTTAATCTGTTTAATCTTATTTCAAACTCTTATTTAAAAAAGGAAAATTTTAAGTATGGACTGTTGATGATATTTCATGAAGAACGTGACTCTAATCAGAAGTTTTAAGAAAATTAAGAATAGAAATCAGTTTTTCTTGTCTCAATTACTCATGACGTTAAGGAGTTACCTTTGAGTTTTCTCCAAGCTTCTGATTATATTCTTGTGTTATGTAATTGTTGAAATATAGTGCTTCTCAGGAAAACCACATTTTGCTTCAAAAATAGCATTTTCTAAAATTTTCATATTTGTTCCTTTTCTGATTTTTCCAAAAAAATAGGAAAATTTTTGAATTGCCCTTTTATCTCTAGATGCAAACAGCACTTTTAAAATCACATGTTAACATTTGCACAGCACAGAGGGAAGATCTGATTACCATGAGCCATTCCTTCATTCAGCAAATGCTAACTGAATATTTAATAGGGTGACCTGTTTGCTGAATGCCTTCAATGTCTCAGCTGCCATTCTAAAGAAAGTTGAGTTTTCCTTGCAACTTTTGTTCTGCTCAAGCAACCCCTACCCTTTTTTCCTTCTTGCTACTGGCCACTCTCTGGACCTCCCTCTACCTAAACTGGTTTAAGCCAGTTCACAAGGCACATCAAATAACACAAGACTATTCACTTAGAGTAACTTAAGTGGTAATAAAATTTTCCTCTTAACCATAATGCTATGCTATATAAGTTTTCAGATCTAGATATTGAGAGGCAAGTTTTTGTAAAAGTGATTTATCCCCATAGAATAAAATTCATAGTATTTACTCAAGGCAATAGCATATCCCACAGATTAAGTGTACTGATTTCAGAAAGTGCTGAAACTTCACTAGATGACACAATTAGCACAAGAATAGCTGAAATCATTGTTATCTAATCTCCTTTCCTTTGTTTACTTTAGCACAGAGAACTGAAATGATTAGGTGTGAAGACATCTTGATAATTTACAAAAAGTCAGCTCATTTTGAAGCATCCAAGTGTGAAGTTCCTAGTTTTTTTTTTTAATAGTGTAAAGAGTAGGCAATTGGTATAAAGTATTAAGATGTTGAATGAAAATGACCCAGTGAGGGGTCAACAGTGGAAGGTGAGTCCTTACACTCAAAGGCTTAAGCATATTTCTATCAATTGGGTTGCTGCCTCTACAGTGGTCACCTCTTTGGAAGACTAATGTCCCCAAGAAACTAGCTGTCCTCAGGAGGAAGTAGGTACAAGGGTTTCTTTTTGCAGGTCAGAATGGACATTTTTACTAATTTCCTCCAATGTGGCCAAAATGTTGCAATTTTTTTTTTTCATTTACAAATCTAACCATTCTTCAGGTCATTTCCTGATAGTACTCTGACATTCCCTGCTTGGAATGTCACTGTTTTTAGTTTGAAGTCCATTTTTGCTCAAGTGTGTTGGATTCCTTAGGGCTGATCTTTATAGCTTTATGAGTCTCTAAAGAATGCCAAATTGAGAGTAGAACATCAGAAGATTTGAAACCTGAGTGGTTTATGTGGCTTTGTCCTCAAATTCAGCCATTACAGTAAACATTTATTAGGAAAAGGAATCAATCTGCATTGAAGTCATCTTGATAATCAAGTCAACTCACTTTTTAGCAACAATGTGTTACTTTTTAAACTTATTTAATGGTGTATAGAATCATATCCTACTCAAAGGAGAGGATATGATTTATTACAGGAAAGTATTTTTGATGCTTGCCAATTATTGAAAAAACATCTTAAGATAAAAGAACTAAATGTCTAGGTTGAATAAAAACACCCAAAGTTGAAAGTGGAAACAACAGCATAAATGGACAAAAAAGAAAAAAATCATTGAAATTTTCAAGATTCTTTATTAAATTTTTCTAAATTGCAACAAGGGTGTAAAAATATTTGGAAGTTTAATGAGAATATTACTAAGGTATTTTTTGTTTTTTGAAATGAGAGTATTTTCCTTGAATTACACTCAGGAAAAGTGACAGCTTTCTGTAATTTTGGTCAAATCATGATTTTCCAAAGCACAAAATTAATGCTGAAACTCTGTATAGAAGACTTGTATAGGGAAGAGAAAAACACAGCCGTTTTGGCCAAAATGCCTAGTTAGTAAACAGTACATTTATGTATTGAGGACTAGGATACAGTAAAGTGTAATATAAATCTATGTATATATGTCATGCTATTAAACCTTCAAATAAACACCTGACATAGCTGGTTCCCTGTCATTCATCCAACTAATACCATTTTAATTGAGCTTACATTAGCATGAGTTATGTGCCAATATTTAGAACTCAATAGTTATGTAAACATTTTCTTAAAGATAAATGTACGTGTCTTAACTTTTTCAGAAATGATGCAAAGATATTTTGAAAACCTTAGAATAATTTTGAAGAGTAATAGTTTAGAATTTAATAGGCCTATATATAATTAAATCATTTATTTGAGGGCCTTTAGAAAATTATCTAATATGATCATTTATTTGCAACTCTTCATTGTAAACTGTAAGTGCAAACCATTTCATTACACTATCAAATACAATCATATGTAATTTAGACCTTCAAAATATTATAACTCTCTTAAAATATAAAATAGTGAAAATGATAGATATATTATGCAATCATTTCCTAAGATCTAATTACTATATGTGATTTAAAATAATAGTTTAAATGGAGTTAGTCATTAAGATGAATTTCAATTTTCAATTTTAGCTTTAGCTATTATTTAATAAAACATGCTATATATTAAAATCAACTAGAAGTTAGCCAAAATAAATCTTTAGAAGATAGCATATTGATTAAGAACTGCTATTTATCTTATTTTATTAGAAAACTCAATGGTGTTATAATAATGTGAAAATGTCTAGAATATGAATTTAAGTTATTTCCTAAATATTTTGCTTTCTAATTCCAAACATCTGGATATTTTAAATTTCTTAGTGTTTTTTATTTTTTGTACAAAAATTCATACAGTAATAATTACAACTTTTACTTTTGACACAGATATATGAGAGAAAGGGATTAGATGCTTAATAAAATTCCTGATATATATATCTTTGATGATAGCATTGTGGTAATTTTTCCATAAAATAGCTATTAAAATTAAGCTAATTAAAAATAACAATTCTGCTAAGAATTTTATCTTACCTGGGAACCCAAGTTGTAGGGAAGATAAGGTAACTAGTGATTCACCTTTCAGATGAATTTAGAAAAATTAAAAGAAATTCTGCTATTGTTGACTTTATTTCAACTGTCCAGTCTCTTTCCTGTTTGCAATCTTTACTTTTTTTTCTGACTTCAGTATGATAAAGAATTCTGTAAATATATTATACAACAATCAACTACTTGTTATCAAGTCAACGTTAGTTGTAAATAGTCTGAGTTTATAACAAATTTCAAATAGGGGTATTTACTATCCTTACTTTCCCCTGAAAATTAATTTAATGTCTGTAGATAGGAAAAAAAGACTTATCTCTATATTAAAACTTTCCAGTTGTTTTGTTTAAAAAATATGTGTTGCAAAATTTTCCCTTAGAAAAAATTCTGATCTATCATAGAACTCTTTCAGCTTTTATGATACAGTGTGATCCTGAAGCCATACTTTCCTGTCAGGGAAGTTAAAGTCTCATTGTTGTTTTTCTAAAGGTTTTGGGTTTCTCTGATGAAAGGCAGAATTAGGACTTACGTTTTGAGGTCAAGTCTATACAGTAACTAGTAAAGAAATAGTGAAGTCTGATACAATGCCTGAATGCCACTGGTAACCAGACACTGGACAAAGTACTTCAGAATTAGAGGTCAGCCAAACTCTGGAAGCCTATGATCAGAGACTAATGCAATATCATGCAGTAGAAAGAACTGTAGGCATAAAATTCATATGAAGCTGAAGGTGTGAAAACAGCATGGGAAGACATCCTTGCTGGATTTTGAAGGAAGAATGAAAGACAGCTGGTGTTGAGGGGCAAGATTTAAAGGAAAAGTCTGAACGGGTTGTCTCATTTGGAAGTGTTTGATAGAACATATTCAGGAAATTACAAAATATTTGATATTGCCAACAGGGGAGTTGGAAAGTGGCAAAAAACAAGTGTCCAAAATTACACAAAAACCAAGGTGCAAAGTCTTGAAAGATGAGGATTATGTCTTTGAATTTGGCTCCTAATGTTGTTGAATAAACAACTGGGCAGAAATGACATAGAATGCTCATCTTTCATAGCCGTCTCCTTAAAGGATTAGTCATGCAGAGAGAAACCAGCACAGGTATAAAGTTTGTGTGTCTGTCTTCCTGTGCGGCTCTTGTCCCACTCTGAGCCACTTCAACGGCAATAGTTACACCCTCAGGTGTGTCTTGGGAATTTCCACACCTTGTCATTCTAAAAGTTCCCCCAAGATATACTAATAAGGAATCATTTTCTTGCCTCCAGTCATTTCACTATGTTAATTCTCCGAATTCTTTCGGAGACTCAAAGGGAATTTGGTTGGAAAGAACTTTTTCTGCTATTCATTCTACTCTGATAGAATCATTTACTTGGCTGAAATTTTTATTCATAGAATTAAACTCAGAGCTAGGGCTGTTCATTTAATTTTTCCTTTTAAAGTTAAACATAAGTGAAACACAATGTCATCACCTCACCATCTCTTCCCATATGGTGTCACATTCACATGGAAATATTTTTATGTGTTCTCATCATTAAATTTGGCCATTTTTCTCTGCACTGAGATTCTTAGTCTGTATCTTTGTATCTTGAATACTGGTGACCTTTAGGACAAAAGTTTGAAAAAAATTCTCCTTATGCTTTTCAATTCTCTTATCTGAATGTATTTTAAAAATCGCTCTATCTGTACAACAGGTGATTCATGCTCATGTGTATCAATGAAAATATACTGAAAAGTATAAGGAGACCCCTCATGCCATCTATGTTTAGGGAGAAAAAGGTAGCAAATAAAAATGTATTTACCTGAATTCATCTCACTTACTATGTATAAATTTCACTGTAAATTCCACCTTCAGTAGATAAAAGATTTTATTTAGAGTTTTCAAACATATGTTTTTCATTAAATATTTTTAAGAGCATTATAATCTATCTGGCCCTTCTGGTAGATCAACAACAGAACTAACTCAGGTAAAGCTGAAATGTGGCTGAAACAGAATTTAAAATCATTCCGTGGTCATTTCCTCACCAGGGATTTTGATTGGACTAACCATTTCAATCCACAGTAACAGCTTTGTTCCTAAGAGATTATAAATCAAAGAAATACTCATGAAGGGGCAATTCCTAGTGCAATTCAAAGTCTGTGCTATTATCTCAGAGCAACTGACAGCAAACATCCGCTACAAGTATTGGTATACATTTGTATGAAGTGTGTGGTGTTTTTGGTTTCACTCTTCTCTGAAACCTATCTGCTTGTGAGAAAAATTGTGCAATAAAAGAAGTTTTACCGCCACATACTATAGCTGGGATTGAGCTCAATGCAGAGACTCCACTTCCTTTCTTTCCCTGGATTCTGAGCCGGGGGAGCACAATGGGGGTGTTGTGCTCCAGGCCAGCCTGGCATGCATGATACTCAGAAAGGAGGTGTGAGCAGCTTCCAGTACCTACACTGTTTGCTCTACAACTGCCCGGAACAAAACCAAACAGCGCACCGAGACACTCGATCCAGAATAAGCAAGTACAAAATCCACTGACTATAATGACCTACATAGGGAATGAAATTCCTTAATTTAAAGGTATACACAGGTGTGTTAAGAGTTGCACAAATCAGTTACAAGGCTTAAAAATAAATGCTTCACAATTTACACGCTATTGGTTTTTTAATGTGGTTCTCTTAGTATGTCAAAGTGTAGGTCATAAAAGAATCCATTGTTACTAGGAGAGAAAGGTTGTTGGCTATAAAAACTGTCCACAGTGACAAGCCCCATCATAGTTTGTTAAAAACAGTAAATATTTACTTTTGACCCGAAGATATATTGGTAATACTTTTTATCACACAATTTCTAGAACTTAAATTCTTTATATCTCTGACACTATATTGTGAAAGTGTGTCTAAGTGTATCTATATATGTTTTTGTGTTTCCTCGGTAAATTCAGATTATACAATCAATGTAAATTTTTCTGATTAAGTTTCATTCCAAGTTATTTTAATGCTGTGCTTTCAAAAGGGGGGAATTGAAAAAGCTTACCTCTGTCAGTCAAGTGGGATGTCTGAAACCCCCTTCTCCTCCTCGGCCTCAGCTTGCAAGCAGATGCTCTGTGAGCCAACAATCTGTTAACAGGAAGCAGGTAAACCCGAGAGCGTCCGCCTGCGTTACAGTCCAATGCCCATCCGAGCACACACCTGCTTTTTCAGACCTGACGCTCATATGCAACAGCCACGCACAGGACCCGTGTTAGCAGAGGGCAACACCCTCCTTTTGGATCACTAGTTTCCAGGATAAGCAGCTAGGGAGCTGCTCAGATAATATTGCAGGCAAGGCTTGCCTTCCCAAGACAAAACCCTCTCCTGCTGCCTGATAGCAGATATGCAGCATTATCATTCTGCATTCCACTTTCTCCAATCAGCTAATTGCAATAGCGGTCAACAGCCTGTCGAAAGAGCAGCTTGTAGGCATGCATGGCTGTGATAATTGTATACTAACATACACATTGCTTCTCTTTTCTCTGGGTAGATTTTTTAAAAATGCTTCTTCCAGAGTAAAGCTCAGCAGAATATGCCACCCTGTTTTCCATAAGTAAAATGGCTGGTCCTCTCAGCACTGCTGCAGACAGCTTATTGGGTTCCACTGGCTTTTCGTAGCCATAGCAACAACCAACAGACAAGACTTAGACAGCAAGCATGGCTGATCATGTGCAGCGCGACACAGCTTGTTAATTTCTTTTCATCAAACTCATCATTTTTGAGGAGGGTAGCTTCTGTTATCTTTCTAAATATTTCACCAATAATACAAGCGTCCTGATTTTTTTGGCTTTCCCAAGAAACTTTTGTTACATGAGTGGCGGCTCCATGTGAGATCCAGGAAGTGAAGCCCTATTCGTGTGTATCCAGGTTAATAATATGCAAATCACTGGAGAGACACTAATTGGGTACCATTGTAAAAACAGGTTCTACCTTCCAGTCACATGAAGGAGAATGGTAACTAGAGATGATTGTGCTTTTTCTGATTTTAAATGATAATTTTGTAACCACTTGACTGAAACAAATCCCTACAAATTGTTATATAGGATCAAAATTATAACCCAATCAACTAGAATATTTCAATAAGATTTTGAAATATACATTTATTTATGAATTATATTTATCTAATTGCTTTAACATATTACATAATTTATGATAGATTTTCTTTAAAAAAATTCCTATTGTTTCTGCTACAGAAAAAGATTCTTTAATTATAATTGTTCGTAATTTTAAAGTACTCATAAAATCCAAACCAAATGAAAAAAAAAATCCTCTGACTTTAAACATTACTTCCAAGGCAGAAATAGTTTTACTCCTCAGTAAAAAAGTTACCCTTCCTTAACATTTGACCTCCTCAAGGAATCTCCCATGATTAATAACATTAACAATTTAAAACTGCAAAATCCCCAGTCTTCTCTTTAAATACTTTCACCAGTCATGTTCTATTTGACATATTTCCAAAAGTACTGTCCCATTTAATTTTTCCCTAGCAATCTGTTTGAAATAGTGTATTAATACTTTAGACTTATAAATATGGATGTTTTGCTAGTAGCCATTGATTGCCCATCCAGTTTCACAATGTGCAGGTCTGAGCCAACTCAGGCTCTGCAGGTCCAAGGAAGAGCAAAGAGAGTGGACGATTCTTGCTTGGTAGGTAGGGTCCTCACCACTTTTCTTTTCTTAAGCCTGCCTACCTTTTCTCACTGATGTTAACTTCCCTTTAGTTATTGAGTTTGCTGGTGCTGAAAGTGCCCCTACCTTCACCTTCAGCTTATAGTCTACTCTTCACTTCTCAGGTTTCAGAATCTCGAATTACCTCCTATTTCATGCTTCCTTGCCTTGCAGATGTTTTTGCTACCTGAAAGGTTCTCTATCCAACTCCACCCCAGCACCTTTTACCTCCATTCCAAACTGGCTCGCTCTTTATCCTTCAACACCTTGCTCAAATAGACCACCTGGCCAGTGACACTCCCAGGTGGAGTTCACAGCACCCACCTCTGTGCTGCTTCCACTGTACCTGGGGTATCTGACTCTCCTATTACAGTACTTGTCATGCCTTGCTGACTGATTAGCAGGTGTTTTTTTTTTTTTTTAAATATCTGACTCCCAGACTGTTCTGTCAACGGCCTGAAAGCCAATATGGCTTTTTTGTCTTTTTTGTCTCTTATTTGTCTTTTTTGTCTCTTATTTGTCTTCCATGCTTGGAATATTCTCATTGCCCAAATACTCTCTTTCTTTTTCCTTTCCATTTCTTTTTCTTTCTTTTATTTTCTTTCTTTTGAGATGGGGATCTCACTATGTTATTGAGACTGACCTCCAACTCCTGGACTCAAATAATCCCCATGCCTCTGCCTCTGCCTCCACAGTAGCTGGGACTACAGGCATAGGAACACAGGACCATGCCCAGCTTTCTCAATGCGATTTGAGGGAGTATTTACCACACAGTATGAATAGGTACTGAGTGACTGGGTAGTGTGAAGTCTGTTTTAACTGATTTTTTTCAATATCACATATTTATTTGCTCAATTATTATCCTTTCAGAAACACTGGACTTATTTTGTCCAAATGTTGGCATGTTACAAAAAGACATTAAAAAAAAAAACACCATGAGGTCATTTTGTATTTTAGAGTGGCTTTCATTTCATTGTATGTCTGAAAACATCTTTATTCTACTGACACTCTTGATTACTTGGCTAGGTATGAGAGTCCTTGAAGTGAATTTCCTTTGGAATTCTGAAAGCCTTCTTCCTTTTCTTGTAGCTCTGGGTTCACTATACCCTCAGCTCCTCTTCCTCCAAAGGAAAGAGCTGGAAACTAGGGAACTGGTAGAAACTGAGACTAGCACTTTTCCTCTGAGGTCCGACGGCATCGCTGACCGTTAAACAATTGTGTCCCTTGGTAACCACAGGCAGTTGGTTCCAGGAACCCCATCACAGAACACCCAAAGTCCCAGATGCTGAAATTCCTTACATGAAACAGGTTAGTGTTTGCATATAACCTATGGCACGTCTCCCTGTTTATTTTAAATCTCTAAATTACGTTTAGTACGTGATACAAGGTAGATGCTATGTAAACAGTTGTTATACTGTATTGTTTAGAACATAATGAAAGGAAAAACGTCTGTACACAGGGCAGTCATAATTTTTGTTTTTGAATAGTCAGTCTGTGGTTGGTTGAGTTTGCGGACGCTGAGACAGCAGATGCAGAATTCGGGTGGTTGCTGCAGACACAGCTTGGTCCTTCCAATGCTCTCAGCTTCCTCACCTGCCGGGAGCCCCTCCTCTCCCAACTCCATCTACTTGGCTCCTTGGGGTCATCTTGGCCCTCTGGCTGGATCTACCTAAATTTTCTTCCTTCTTCCCTAAGTGTTCATTTAAAATTTTCTAAATACAGATACCAAGACAAATCTGACTTGGCCAGCTCTATTGTGATTTAGATGAGATGTCTCAAAGCCACCAGCAGCTATTTCACCTGGCCACCCTATGCCTTAGTCTAGTCAGCTATGGCAGGGATGTTTGGCATCTACTTATCCAATTTCTGCCAATATAATAGCTAGAGGATAACAGCTTATTGCAATTTTAATTTGCATTTTTTCTAATTACTGACAAAATTGATCATCTCTTCACTTTTGATGGTCTTCTGGTTTATCTTTTCTGTAATTTTCCTATCCATAGCTTTAGCCTGTTTTCTCTATTGGAATGCTATTTTAGTGTGTAATTTTAAACAAAAGTACTCTCACAATTTTTATACAGTTAAGTGTAATTAAATTTGTCTCATAAGTAAATTTAAATATCCATTAATATATGAAGGGAGCCTTATAATTCTTAATTGCTGATTGGTTTGGTTTTTGTTATGAAATAAAAATGTAGAATGTGGGTGAAAATCTCTATTCATAAATTATTTTCAGTATAAAAGTGCATACAATCACATCACAATATGTTTTTCTAAAACAAATACAGTATTTGTTTACAAAGGATTTCAAATAAAATGCTATAATAATGGAATATCTAATATCTATCTTCTATTTTAAGCATTAAATTATACCACACACACCAGCTTGTCTGTATCTATGTACATTTATCTATCTACCTCCCCTCTCCCCTGCCTGTCATCCGTGTACCAAGGGCAAGCCCAAATATGCAATGTACAAACACCTGGAAAATCTTAGGTGGTGGACATTTACAGCTGATTTTGCTATTTGTTCCACTTTTCTACAAGATTGGAGTTTTTTTTGTTTGTTTGTTTTCAAGATAAAAAGTTTTAAACAAGTGAAATAAAAGGAGAATAAAATATAGTGTTTAGAACAGAGAATGATTTCATGCTAAGTTCATTGTTGGGGACATAACTATTTATTACAGTTAAAGGTAAAGAAGTTGACACGTTGTGAAATAACTAAGGGGACAATATTATAGTGATTATTGTAATGAAGAGACTTGGTAGAGAGTACTGGAATCATTTTGCAGTTTGTTCAAAGACGTTTGCCATTTCCCTACATGTACTGTTTCCCCACATCCTGATTGTCAGCCATCTATTCTCTGCTTCCTATGGTGCCATCTTTCTTAGTCTGGTTCCTTCACTGCTGTAGAAATTCATGATCACAGTTGCTTGAATCAACAAGTTCTTCACACATGCCTTTTCCTACCTCCATAGCTAGGTTCACCAAAGGATATGATCTCTGATACAACAAAGAAACCCCTTAAGACTTAGAGAATAGAATTTGAGCACCGTGTGTTTAATGGGGCAGCCTGGACTCCTTTTATCAAGCTTAGACTGAAGTTTCTAGTTTCTAACAACAAATAAAATAGAACATCCCATACCTTTCCAAGAGGTCTACCCAGCTATTTTCACAATGACATAATATGCTGTTAAATGGGACCACAGCAGGAAGTGTGATAACTACCTTGGATGGCTTTAGGAAGAGGATTGGAGTCTCTCAGTAAAGCAAATTGGATTTATTTCTAAGAGTCCAACCTCTAAGTACTGTATGCTGGGAAGCAGACTGACCCACAGGCTGTTAATCACAAGCTTCACATCCTCCGAGGAAGTCTGATCCTGATTAGCATCCAGAATGACCTTGATAAATCAGAGAAACCCCAAACCAAAACAAACCCAGCATACTGCAGGCTTTCTGGCCGTTCACTTATTGAACAAATTAAAAATGAGAAAATGATTACAAAAAACAAAACCCTCCCTGAGGGCAAATGATAAGAATGTACATTTTAGCAGTATAAAACTATTTTTAAAAACTGGATATAAAGTAATGCCTATTAATACAAAACTACCAGATGTGTACCACAGAAGAAAATTCTTACCAGAACCTCTAGAAGCCATCTATCTCCTCTAGATTAAGGCAAATAGGGAAAAGGTGGCAAGAACTATAGGAAGGAGCTTTAGTCAGGCCTAAATCTGGACAACCTGCTGGTCTCTCTCTCTCTCCCTCTCTCTCTCTCTCTCTTTGGCACTGGGGATTGAATTTAGGAGAGCTTTTATAGTGATCTACATCCCTATTCAATTTCATATTTTAGTTTGAGACAAGGTTTCTCTAAGTTAACTAGTGATCCTCTTCCCTCAGCCTCCCCAGGACCTAGGATTACAGGCATGCACCACCACACCCAGCTGGACAACCTATTCTTGACAGGCCAATAATAACAATGTTGTTCTAAATACTTCAGGTTTATCAAGCTCTGGGTTTGCAAATGACTATGATTGCCGAAGCTTAAAGAATTGCTTTTTCTTAAAATATGCATTTATTTGTGTCAGAACCAGGTAGAGAAAAACCTGGGCTTATCCAATAACCACAAAAACTAACCTCCTATTAAACCCACCTACCCACTCACCTCCACCCCTGAGAGCTAACCTCAAAGCAAGTACATTTTGCTCTCCCTAGCCAAAGAAAAGCAGTGTTAAGTTTGTCTTAAGGCCCCAGTGAGAGAGATTTGGCAAGCAATGTAGCAAAGACTGCACTCGCTCCCAAGGCATATGATTGTTTATGGTTCATAATGATAACCTTGCAAAGGGAAGAGGAGGCTGGTTGCTTTCTCTCTCCTGCGAGGAGCCCGGCTTTGTTCTCGGGAGGCCCCCAGAGCAAATGAACAGGTTTTATCTCCAGTGACCTTTTCCACTTAGCATTGTGTCCTGTGGAAACAGTGACTCCCAGGTACTTCCAGGCAGTGTGCCACCATACTCAAGCCCAGCACAGGCTCTGGGCTTTGCCGTCACAGCATTGTTGAATTAGTAACGAAACACATCAGTCTCAGCAAACAAAGCCTGGCAAGAAGCATTTTAAAACAAATGCTTCTGGTTTCACCTGAACCACTGAAACAAATTAGGAGGCACAGGGTGAAACCTGGCAGGTTTTGTAACTGAGGAGGGCAAATGACAAAGCTCTCAGCAGCCAGATGAACAAATCACAGAGCAGTGAAAATGAGAGGGGTCATCTTTTGCGCTATAGAAACCCTTCTGAAGGTGCTCAATGAGATTCATTCATCAAAGTAGTCAAATGGGGCCTATTATGGTTTGGATATAAAGTGTCCCCCCAAAACTCCCGTTAATACAGGAATATTCAAAGGTGAAACGATTAATTAAGAGTTTAAACTAATCCCTCCATCCTAGTTTAAATGGACTGACTGGGTGGTAACTGTAGGCAGGTGGGGTGTGACCTCACTTTGTCCCAGAGCAATGGAGACATTCATCAATGGGTTAACACTTTGAAACCATGAGCCCCAAATAAGCTTTCCCTCCTCTAAGTTGTTCTTGTCAGATAATTTGGTCACAATGATGCAAAAGCTGACTAAAACAGGTCCTGAGTAATATAAAACATGGTACACATTTTAGAATCCAGGAGTCCAATACCAAAAAAAAAAAATAATAATAATAATAATAATAGTTGAAAAATGAAAATCCAGAAAAAAACCACACTGGAAATAGTACATGCCCAGTTAATGTCTTACCAATGAGAGTGTGCACACCTAGAAAAAAATATGTGCTCTTGCAGAATATTGCATGGGAGTTCCATTTTATTGAGTTAGAACTATAATCCAGAGCTGGGCTCAGTGGTGCACGCCTGTTATCCCAGTGGCTCTGGAGACTGAGGCAGGAGGATCGCAAGTTCAAAGCCAGCCTCAGAAATGGCAAGGTGCTTAGAAACTCAGTGAGACCTGTCTCTTAAAATACAAAATAGGGCTGGGGATGTGGCTTAGTGGTCAAGCGCGCCTGGGTACAATCCCTGGTTTCCCCTCGCCCCCCAAAAAAGAACTATAATCCAGAATGGTAGTGCTTTTGCCAAGTGTATCCAAATCAGAATTCATTTCCTACACTTTCAACAGGAAGACTTTGATACACTAACTACAGGATAGTTACTTTGGACTGGTAACAGGGAAGGATGTTCTTTTTTTGGTCATTTACTACAGCAAAGGAAAAAAGATTCATTTGGAATCTTTAGGGGTTTGAAGCAGCATGAAAAATCATTTCACAACTACCTTTACTATAGGCATAAGGATGGATTAAAAAAAAAAAGTTCTTCTAAGAGCTGATACCTAAGCTATACCTTAATATGGAGTCATTAATGAGAGAAAGACATAGGAGGGAGTTAACAAACCAGATAAGTAACACGAGTCCTGTCTAAGATATGTGATCTCTTGATACATTTTACTCTCATACATTAGATGACATAAACATAAACCCTGAAGTAAGATAACATATGAGAAATTTTAAATTCATCAGTTGTTAACACCTGAGAAATAGTCTTCTTATATAATTAGGAGAGAAAACCCAAACTGGAGTGCTTATATAGAAAAAGGTATATATTTTTCTCTCTTAAAAAAAATAAAAGATAAGCTAGTAGAAATTTTGCTGCATGGTTATTAGGACCCAGCTCCTCTCGTTCTGCCATCTTTAGAACACCATTTTTCTCCTCAAGGAATCCTCTTGATCCAGAATGGCTACTTCTGTTTTTGCCATCACAATCATACTCCAGTCAATAAGATGAGAAGAAGGAAGGAAGAACAAAAGGCACATTTTCCACTTGAGTGGCTTTGTCCCCCGACTCTGTGTTGGGGCTTGAATGGAGGGCAGGGCCTACATATGCTAGGCAAGCACTTAACTTTTGAGTTACAGTCCCAAGTTGGCCTCTTACAGAGTTTTTCCTCTAAGTTTCATTCAGCACTTCTGATATCTCATTGCCCACCCCTAATTACAAGTCAAGCTCAAAAATACAATCTTTTACCTGGGCACGATAAGATAGTAATCTGTCATTAAGGAAGAAATGGAGAATGGATATGGACTGGCAACAAGCTTCCTCTGCCAGATAATGTCAGCCATGGACCCAAAAATGGTCTTACCTTGTTTTGGGTCATCATCAGTGAGCCAATGGACTTGTCAGGGATTCAGTCACATGGATAATAAATCGACAATAAATAATTGCATAAAATCATATCAGGTATGATTTTATGTTTCCATTTCTTATGTTTCTGGCACCTCTATAATGTGCTCAGCTATAGATCTTTGGGACCTTCTAATAAAGTTGTGAAGATCAGATGGACACCAGAGTCAAAAAGAAATGCAAATTCATGTACCCATTAAAAGGAGGGTATAACTTTAATTGGGCAAAGGAGAGGGAGAAGAGAGGAAGGGTCTTGGGGGCAGGAAATATGGTGGAATGCGATGGACATTATTACCCTAGGTCCATGTGTGACTGCACATATGGTGTGACGCTACATCGTGTACAATCAGAGAAATGAAAAGTTGTGCTGCAATTGTGTACAATGAATCAAAATGTATTCTGCTGTCATATATACCTAATTAAAATAAGTAAATAAATTTATTTTAAAAACTGAAAAAAAAATGGAAAGTATAGATCAAAGAAGAAATCAGTACTGGTACTATCCACAGGAATCAGAGGGTTCTTGCCGCTGAATCTGGACCAGGCAAATATGTGCCAAGAGTCACTGGAAGCTTTGAACTTCTGTCTTCTGTCCTCCTCCTGGCTAATGCTGTCCCCATCCTCCAATGTAAATTAGTGCTAATTGCTTATTCTCTCTCACAGTTCTGGTTCCTATAGTCCTTTCGTGAAAAATGGTGGAGAGCTTTGTGGACCAGAATGCCAAAGAGATGCTGGGGGCGAAGCCAGCCTTTGGTGGAGGTGGCGGAGGGTCACTTCAGAAACATGAGGAAGACACACACACCTTGGGGAGTGGGCAAAGAGCCTAAGGAGGACTTTCAGACATTGAGTGTCCCTTGAAGGAAAGAGTCACTTTTAAATTTCCATACTGAATTTTGAGACAAGGTCCTAGGTGGCCCAGTTACAATCAGATCACACACATTGTATAGTTATAGCTACTTGTGTGCTTATTTATTTAAGCTCTGTCTGTCCTGCTACACTATCAACTTCATGACAGCAGGAATCGTTTCTGTTTTTTCTTCGCCCAGTTTCTGGTGCTTAGCATAGAGCCTGGCCTGTAGACACAGAAACTGCGAACGAACCAATGAGTGGGCTGGGGAATCCCAGGTGAATTGCATCGTCCCCCAAGGCTGGCACTTCATCCAATGCAACAGACGTTTCTTTCATCTGTTCTACCTGCTCTGAACTGTGCCAGGCATCAGATTACTAAATTACCCCTCACATTCTGGGTGGGTGAAAATACACGTCAACAAATAGTGATGTTAATGTGATTTCTTCAGTATCATTATACCCAGGAAGAAATGGGAGCACAGGGAAAAATGACTAGTCCCTGATTTTCATGGCTGTGACCTAGCAGGGTCCAGCAGACAAAGAGGATGTCGCTAATTGGAGAAGGCAGGGATGGGATTTCTGAACTGGGTGGCCCATGTGACAGCAGAAACAGCTGGCCCCCAGGAAGCTGAATGTGGCTGAAGTTTGGGCTGAGGCAGGAGACGAGATGAGATTTGTAGATGTGTGAGTGCTTATGAAACACCTCGACATGCATGTGATGGATTTTAGACTATCTCTCTCCAGAAATGGGAAGCCAACACAGGATTTTTAAAAGAACAAAGACGTGACCATATGTGTAGGGTAGACAGCTCTGGAACACACCTACTTAGGTAACATATTTCAATGGAACAATTTACAGGGCTTTATGTTTTGGCTGCTTCTATTTCTTGTTATTGTTATCAGACATTCACTGAATACCTTCTCTATGTAAGATACTTATAGCAGGTGCCAAAAGAGTTTCCAACAAAATGAAGGGCCCATAACTTATAAGACATATCAATATTTTATGTTCCACTATAGAGAAAAAAAAAACTGTTGCCAATGAAATTTGTAACACGATGTTCTTTTGTGCCTTGCAATTTTTATTACAATTTGTTGGAAGAGTTCTTTCAAATGTATTTAGATTAAACTTCATCATCTATCACTCTGTGCATACAAAAAGAGAATAGTTGTGGGAGAAGTTAGGTTAAGATAGTCCTCAAATTCTTCACATAGCAGTGTTCAACTCTTCTGAATGACATTTATACTCAGGTCTTAGATATTCATGTCACTGCCCCCCCCCAAAAAAAAACCCCACACAATATCATCCTCTATCTTGTGCTTTGCAGAGTTGGATGCATATCAGAATCATCAGGAAAAGTGGTAAAAATAGAGGCCCAGGCTACACTTCATTTAAGTCTGGGCCTCTGTATTCTTTGTTGGTATTCTAGAACATTCCAAGACCACCAACATTGAGAAACAAGGGAGAGTTGTTGGCACAGAAGTATTTCGTGAGTACATGGCTTCTGTGTTCAGTACTTCCGTGCAGTGAGCTTTCTCTGACAAGCACATGACAAGTGACAAGTGATTGGGTTACATGTAAATTCCTTTCATTTTTGGATAATCATATATTCTTCAATGAATTGACATTTTCTATAAGAATATAGCTATTAAAATAGTAATAGTAAACCGACTTTCTGGACAAATCAAGGAAAAATCTGATTTTTACTACTCTTCTATGGAGGAAGCTTTGATGTATATATAAAGACATTTTCAATGTGAAGATAGGGAAAGGTTTTATGAGACTTTTTAATTTATACGAGACTGAAAAGAAAGTGTAATTAGTCACAAATTATATTAAGAGGAGAGAAGAACAGAATAAATATAAGCATCATGTGTAATTTTTATTTGGTCTTTGTTAAGGTCATATTATTAATGATATACAAAAAGTTACAGGCTATTTTGTCTGTGATTTGATATAAAGGCCAAGCAGAGAATATAGTAGAATGCATCTCAGAAATATGTTCAGTTATTGAAGAGAAATGACCTTAAATTTAGTAGTATATAGTTTATACCATATCTATGGTGAGAGGAACCTCTTACTAATTAGGTAATTTGGATAATATGCTTAACTTTTGTGGTCCTCATATTTTTACATTGAAATGGTCACAGTTATTGTATTCATTTCCTGGGGTCGCTATAACAAAGTGCCACAAACTGGGTGGCTTAAGCAACAGAAATTTTGTCTGAGGGTTCCGGAGGTTACAAGTCTGCAATCAAGAGTCCATGCTCTCTCTGGACCCTCTGGGGAAGGATTCTTCTTTGCCTCTACTTAGTTACTGGTTGCCTGAGCAATCCTCGATGTTCCTTGGCTTTCAACAGTATAATCCCAGTCTCTGCTTCCATCTTCCCTTAAACATCTTCTTCATGTGTGCCTGAGTCCAAACTCCTCTTTTTCATTAAGGACAGGAGTTATTGTATTAGACCCCACCATAATCTGTCATGCTCTCATCTTATCTTCCTTAGATTGGTGAAGATCCCATTTCCAAATAAAATCACATTCATAGGGCTTCCTTATGTCTTTTTTTGGGTGACACAATTCAATCCATAATAGTTATGATACTGCAGCTATCATTCTTTTGGGGAAAAACATTATTCCCTATCTAGTTAGGTCTGTAAGGAACTATATCATGGACAACTTGATCAAACTGAATTAATAAATGCATGAATTTCCCAGGACACTCAAGGAAAATTTCACACAATCTGTTGATCTGGATGCTTCTGGTCCTATAATAAATCAACAAGAAATTTCCCCTACTTGATTTAGAGTGAATGTACTTTTATGATGTCGAAGCAGCAGCAACAAAAAAAGGATATATCTGGTAGGTTAAAGAGATCCTACCAAATCTTCTCCAGATGGATTGCATTTTACAGAAGAATCTTCCAAAGCAACATTCTCCCAACCCATATTCAAAATGTCCCCACGTATTTGGGAGGCAGGCAGTCTGATGGCCAGACATGGTTTCTGAGATGGGTTAGAGGATTCTGGATTCTCTTCAGCCAACAATTTTTGAGGGGGAAAAAAAGTGTGGTTTCATTGTATCTCCCAAAACATATATTGCTTGTTCACTCAGACCCACCAAGATTATACAGATACTCTGGATATAGGTCCAGTTCTCTCAGAAGTTTCAGCCACTAGTTATCTAAAGCATTTTTTAAAAGCCTAAAATCTCGGGATTATTATGTACTTGGAGAATGGAGAACATCTTTTTTGAAAATTTGAGTGTTCTTTCTTTTTTTTTTTTTGCTTTATTGGACATCATTTACAATTTTGAAGCCTAGTATAATAACAATCAATGTAATTTATTCAGCAGATTATTATGTGCCAGGCACTATGTTAAAAGTTTTGTAAATATTAAATCTGTTCTTTATACAAAACCTTCCAAATAAAAAGTATTTTTATTTGACAGTTGAGAAAGTAGGCTTAGAAAAATTATGACTTCCAAGGTCAGACAATCACATGATATATCTTATTTAAATATGATTTCTATTAATTATAAATGTAGAGACTCTTGTTGGCTTTGTTAGGATCCGAGTCAGCCCTAATGGAATGGTGATGTTCCCAATGGCCCCCCTTTCCCCCATTTTCCAAGGATAACTCATTGCAATCATTCTCATTATAGTTTCTGCAACTCAGAATAAAGGTGTTTTCTTTTAAATGTTTTGAGACACCACACATAAATTGGGTCTCAGAACATGATATTCTGATGCATGATACTTTGGCAAGCTGAGTACTTTGAATGGAAGGAAATTGGAAAGCCCTCAAAAACCAAGGTCTTTCTGACCTTCTCTCATCCTCCTGAATTCTGCCCCTGGGTCTCCTTCAAAGCCAATCATTGAAATCAGAGTTCCTCTTCCCCAAGGCAAGTCATAGAAACTGAAATTCAGAGCAAGCCATAAAACTTAGAAAATTCACTCTCTCTTCCCCCTTCTCCCTAAAAGTCCTTCATTCCAGAGAGGTCCTGCCCATACCAGGGAGGAAGGAATGCTACAGAGAAGTCAAGAAGAATCTGAACAGACAGGTCTTGCTGGATTTCCCCACCTCAACTTATCACCATTAGATCATTACCTTTGCTCCAATCACATTTCTCCACACAATGTTCCATTCCTCATTGAACCCGAGCATAAATACAGTTTCCCCTCAATCTTGAGGTTTTCATTTCTGAAGACTCCCAGGTCACATAAAACTTGGGTTAATGGCTTGGGAAGCTGAAGCAGGAAGATCTCAAGTTCAAAGCCAGCCTTAGCAAATTAAGAAGGTCCTAAACAACTTAGTGAGATCTGTCTCAAAAAAAAAAAAAAATTAAAAAGGGGCTGGAGATGTGGCTCCGCGGTGAAGTGCCCTTGGGTTTAATCCCCAGTATCAAAAAACAAACAAACAAAAAACTTGGGTTAAATTAATTTGTTAGGCTTGTCCCTTGTGAACTTGTCTTTTTATAGAGGAATCAGCTGTAACCCTTTTGCTGGGTGAGAAAAGGTGTCACTTCTTCCACTCCTACATGCAGAAAGGAATTGAGCATGACTACAATATGGATGCTAGATTTTTCATTCGTCACGATCATCACTTGAAAATCAAACTACAGAGTTGCTTCTGAGGTGGATGAAATAATTCCTGCTTCCTATTGTTCCTTTTGTTGGGCCCCACTTGGGTGTGAAGAAAAGAAAAACGTCTTTGAACTTCCTCTCGATGGCAGGGACCTATCTCACTCAAGATTTCCTCTCTGTGTGATAGAACATCTTCACCTAACACTCCCACAGAAGGAAATATTGCAGGTCACCACAAGGAGTCTTTCTGAGGTTAAACAGCTGGTCCAGAAGCATTGAAAGTCCTCAGTCTAACATGTCAAACAAGAACTTCATTCAAGCAAAGTCCAAGTGCGGAAGCAATGCTTTAGTAAGCAACATTTGAATCAGACACTTCATCAAACATGGACGCAGACAAAATTCTAAATTTATTTTGCCACATAGATGTCGTTCTACCACCACAAATATTTCTTAGTGCTCATGTGGTCTGCAGATCCAGAGAATTTTTCTCTAAGAGTTTTCTCTACATAGATGCCTTAGTGGAATTTTTTTTTTCCCCGAAGTGGCTCATTAAGCGCACTCATCTAGTAGAGTAAGGTATGTGTACTCACTGACCATTTATACCTGTTATTCAAGTTACACGGCTCTATGATAAACACAAGTCCATGAGTGCAGCCTAGTATGCCGGCAGGTCATAGAACTCTCTCGTGAGTTCTGTTTTACATATTTGCTTTTTCTGCACCCTGTACATTACTCATATACAAATCATCACACTTGCTAAACAAAACAAGTTGGTCATGTGAGCTAATAAGTGCAGGCAGGTTTATTAAAAGAAATAATTTAAAATATTTTAAATGATGATTATCTTGCAAATCAGGGCTACTGATTATTTTCCATGATTTTCAGGATCAGTGGGGGAAAAAACAGAAGGATAAAGGGCTATTGAAATCATGCTAATTTATTCAATGAATATTGTTTTGAGTTCTGTGATGTGTTAGACACTGAAATCGGGTGAAAAGTGAGAAGTTAGGATTTACTATAAAAGCTACCCCTAACTATGTGATCATGAGCAAATTATTGATTTAATGTTGTTCATTTTCATTATTTGTAGAATGGGAATGACTTAGATCCCTATCCACTCATAAGTTATTATGAGGATCTAATGAATGTTTTCACTTGCCAATATAAAGAACAATGTAAATTAAATAGTTTCTTTTCCTTCTCCAATGCTACCACTCTCTCCATCATCTTCTGCTAACATCATTATTATAATCATCTCTGTGGTCATAGGTTGGTTTTCTAGAAACACATAAGAAAGGTATTTATTGAAGGGGATTTACTGGGGAGTACCTTAGTTATCATTTCTGTAACGGAGTGGGATAGGAAAAATTGGACAAAGAGGGAAAACAAATACTAACAAAATTTCTACAGAGGCCAAAGGCAGTTAGGAAGGGAAAATAACCCTTCCAAATTGTTCCAAATGAAGTCAAGGAGATTTGACCTACTCCTGCAGCTACTCAGCCCATGCTAGAGCTTATGTAGGGAAGACATAAGCTTGGGCAAAGTTCTTCTTGGAGAGGGACTCAGCTATGAGCCTTCAGCAAAATATACTCCTGGAGGCTGGGTGAGTGAGCACCTTGATCCTGAAGGGGAGATGTGTGGGATTATTGCATCCACTGAAATCATCAATATCATCTGGGCCCTGGAATGGGTTTTAACAAGTCCTTGTGGGCACATAGTCACTTCATTTCTCTTCCATAGCACAACAAAGAAAGAAAAGATGGAGTTGTTGTGTTATTAGTCAAATTAGAGATGAACCTCAAAAGCATCTTAGGAAGGCATGGAATTATGATCCACTCACCCACCATTCATGGAAAAACAAGATCCTGAGTGGCCCAAGAAGCAGACATCATATATGGATTCCATATCAATATGTTTTGTCTCCATATGAATTGCCCTTCAGCTTCTATTTTTTTCATTACTGTTAGATTCTCAGCGTAAGAAAGGGCTTGGCAGGTCTGTTGATTCAAATGCTACCTTGTGGTTGAGCTTTCTGCAGAAACTCTGTCAAACATCACACAACCACTCCTGCATGGTCCAACTCCAGTGATGAAGATGCACCACATTCTCAACCAGCTTATATTGCTGTCAGGGGCTTCTCCACGTGTGACTAGCATCCTCTTTTCCACAGTTTTTTGCCATTGGTCTCTTGCTGTGCTCTGGGACAATACAGATACGAGCTAATCTATCCTCCATATGTGCGATACACACATTTTTAAATTGTGCTTTGCTTTGAAACTTGCTCAGTTCCTAAAATGTGTCCCTGAATTGCAATATTTTCAAAACCAATACTTGGCTTTGATCCATAGCATATCTTCGTTTCCCTCTTACACTATGAAGATTGTTCCAAGTTTTTTTCTAACCCGCGTAAAGAAAGATGAGACAATCTTCCTCATTCTTGCTATTGGGCCTCTCTATTCATATGGTTTAGTATTAAAACGCTAGACTCCAATCTCCATATGTGAAGGGTGTGATATGGTTGGCAAGACAAGCCTTACTCTTAAGCCAAATCTCTCCTAATCTTGTTCTAATGCAGCTGGGTTTTTGAATCCTAGCATAGGATTCAATGGAGATTTGTATGAAATTCAATTTTGTCTCTCATTCTGACTGTTGAGATTTTGATGGACTCGAATTTTGTTTCAGGATTTTTCTCAGTACTACTAAGGTGATCTCGAGCACACATGTGCACACACACACACACCCCAACACACATTCACTGAATAAAAATATTGGACAGAGCAACATAAGAAATTTAATTTAGGAAAGGGGAGAAAGAATGATAAAGAGAGAGAAAGCAATTTCTCTTCTTATCCCCCACTCACTCCCACTAGACACCCAGACAAAGAAACCAAGAGATGACTTGGAAGGATTAGATGAAGCAGATTGAGCATCCCACTTACCACAAGTGAGGACTGAGTTTTAAGTTTTTTCTCTCAATTTATGTCACATGGTCATTATTTATAAAATGTGAACACCTACTCTAAACTTATGCACTGGAATAAAACAGTCCTGAAAAAAATTATTTCATAAAGTATGTTAAATTATTTTCACAAATTAGTAGCTCAGTCATCTGCCCTATACAATCCATAGTTCTTAGCTTTTCTACTCAACTTCTTGAGTAGTACTAAAAATAGATCAAAATAAATAATTTGGTTTTTAGATTTAAATCTTCAGGTGAAATGACTTTACTGAAAAGTGTAACTAACATTACTGCATTTTCTAGCTACCTTTTAATTCAAATTCAAATTTTGAATTTCCACTATCATTTTCCCATGGGTTCCAAGTACCTAGGTGTGATATAATTTTATGAGACACAATGGCAGTGGTATAACATTTGATTACACATGTACTGGCAATTTTTCCAAAGTCTAATTATAATCTTTTCACTTCTTTCTGTTTTCTGTTTGTGTTTCCCTAAATGCTATTATCAACCTGGATGCAACATATTGAAAAGTGCTTAGAAAAATAGCAAGAAAGGGGACATTCTGGTTAATGGTCTAGGTGTTCTAGAACCATTGTTGGAGAATGAGCCATTAAGCTACTGGAAGTTTCCCATTGAAGGAATCTGCAGGAAAATGATCAGGAGGTAGGAAATCCAGAACACCTGAGTATCTGATCCTGAGTTTGCAAACAGAAAGCAGGTGAACAAACATCATCATAAACACAGAAGAAATGGGAGCATTATCTTAAGTGTGTTGGGAAAGGCTTCTTTTTGATCTCTGGAGTGCAACTTGGTCCCACTTAAGAAAGGGACCAACTTCTTAAGTAAAAGTAAAGGCTGATCCCTAAAGTACAAAGATTAATGTCTCAGGTGGAGCCCTGCTGGTAATGATGCTGCTTTTGTCAAAGAAAAAACTTGAATATCTCAGCCTCCTGCCCTTTGTTGAAGTTGCATGGTTAATTATTTACCTTTCTCACCATTGAGCTCAGATTCCTTTCTTATCAAATTGTTCCCTCTGAACCCAAAACAAACAACCTCCCTAAGGGCAGTTGGTGATCACCTCAAGCTGGGTTTCTGTAACTTGGCAGAAGGTTTTTTCCCTATTCTTTTTCTCATGGTCCTTCTTATTCCCAGCAACTGTTCTGGGCTCACTTGAGCTCCTGCATAGGTGCTTATGGTTTGCTATGACTTGCTTCTTTTTGATATTTCCAACTTGCCCTTCAGAGCTCTTCCTTATTTTTAGAGTTGGTCTAATTTCTTCATTTTATAGGGTCTTTCACATTCCCCCAGAGAAGGAAGTCTTTCTCCCTGCAAGGTTTTCTGCTCCTCGAATTTTTGATCATGTGTTCTAAAATGGACTTAACTTTGTTGTCTAGAACTGGAATAATTTAGTAATTAAAAATAATTAGACAGCAGAGCTGGTATTTTGGGCTTGTCTCTTCTTTTTCTCCAAGACTCCTACAGGAGCAGATTGCTCTGGCCAAATGTGGCAGAAGAAGAGCTAGTAGGTGGGATGGATTCAATCAAGCAGATGCTCCTGTTTCTGCAGCAACTTTCAGTCTAAATTCCGAGCTCAGAGGAAGCAGATATTCTTATCTTTGATTCTGGACATGGTTTACTCCCTTCTTAAAATACATCATTCTTGATCTTTGATCTTTACTCTGAAAGTCTTATGCAATTGTACCTTCTATTATGATACCTCTAATCATTTTTTGGAAACAGGGAAGATATTGGAAATACAATAGGAAAGGAATAAAAAATGAATGGGACCCGAAAGGGCAAATCAACTTGGTGAATGTCATTTGTTGAGTTACCAGTGCCTTCTCTCCTTTGGGGAATCAATCATTCCACAAAGGGAGCTTATTAAGTATTGATTATGTCACAAGTACTAGAATAGGTATTGGCATAGAATGATAATCAAGGCAAAGTCCCTACCCTCAAGGGGCTAGTCTAGATCAGAACACAATTCTCTCAAATCACAAAGTTCTGCTCTTTCCACCACATTCTGCGATGCTATTAGTATTTCTAAAAAGTACATTCCCCATTTTTCTAACTAGGGCTGACATGAGACAAAAATGAAGTTGGCAAAACTCCTAGCTTCTCATCTTTAAATTCAAACCAATAATAGTATCTTACTAACGTGGTGAATGAGTAAATGAAATAAATTGTGCTCATCAGCACACACTGTGCTGATGACCACATACTAATGGTTGAACAAATATTAAATATTATAATTCTTATTAACTTTCTGTGGTTGTAAACATGATCAATCCTGTTATGAAAGAGAAGACTTTTAAATATATTAGAAACTGATGACTGTTAGTTCTTTGAATGTTAATACTTTGTAAAGCAGCTTCTTTCAGTCTTTGCACATATGTCATATTAGTTTCTCCCAATTAAGATTAGTCGTTTTACACTCCTGTAATCCCAGTGGCTCAGGAGGTTGAAGCAGGAGGACCACGAGTTCAAAGCCAGGCTCAGCAACTTATTGAGGTTCTATGCAGCTCAGCAAGACCCTGCTTCTAAATAAAATATTTTAAAAAGGGGCTGAGGATGTAGCTCAGTGGTTAAGCACCCTTGGGTTCAATCCCTGCTACCAAAAAAAAAAAAAAAAAGAGAGAGAGAGAGAGAGCGAGCGAGAGAGAGAGAGATTTATAATTTTATATATGTAGAGGCTCCCTTGTCTATGATCTTTTCTGGGAAGGCAATGAGATTTAAAAATCAGCTAGCGAACTCCAAGCCTTACATGAAAACCCTATCTGATACTGTTTTATATCTGTTTTTAAAAAAAGACCATTATTTTTGTAAATTTTGATTCTTTCTTTAAGAGCCTCAATATAAATAGTCTTAAGGTAGTAATTTACACTGATCTACTCTAATAAAATTATCATAAAATCTTATTTATATACTTCATTTCTATTATCTTGACTGCTTAAAAATGAGATAAATTCTGTTTTTTGACTTCCAAGTCAAAGATCTGGACATGTGTCAAACGAGAGAAGGGCAGAGTTTGTGTCCAGCCATAATTCATTTTGGATATTCTAGGTTATTAAAGTGTCAGTCAAAGAGAACTGATAACAATTTATCCCTTCTCTTAATTTTAATTTCTTATATCTTAGTCTTATTCTAATACCAAACGTAAAATTAATTTAGTTTGTCCAGTTCTGACTTTTTGTCTCAAGATTTACTTAAAAGCACTTTTGGTTGTGACTGTTTTTGAAACCTTTCTACTGACAATTCAATTTGTTCAAAGTAATTTTGTGGAAAAAAATATACATCTTCCCCATAAAGGATTTTGAGAAAATATTAACCTACTTTTGAAACTCAAGATGGGAGCCATTTCTGAATAAATCGTTAATTATTAGTCTGAATTCAAGTGTAATGCTGAGGATTTATAGTTTTTGAATCTCGTCTACCTCTTTGATGAAGTTGTTTTCTTTAAGTAATAAAGGTTAGCAGGCTTGATATTTCTAAGATCTTTCCTATCTCACTGTGATAGAGTATGAAAAGCACTACTGCACATAGTTGGAACATTTTTTTGGTGTTACATTTTCCTCAGATGTGGTCTTAAAATTGCTAATTCCAAAGAACAAAGAGTAAGTTATACATGGAAAATGAAGTCATAATTTTATCGTTATCACCCTGTCTAACTATAACTACCAGTGCACATCATGGCCAAGAAAGGCCAGCGTGTCTGCTTGGCACAGCTACAATAGTGGGCTGATAAGTAACCAATCAGCTTATCCAGAGCATTCTTTTCATAGGGAGGTCACTGTCCTTTTTGTTCCTCAAAGTCTAGCAAAGCTTAAACATTCTAGAAACTGGTACTTCAAATTAATTAAATGGCATCGTATACACGGCTTCTGGGATTATCATCTTGTAATACTGCAGCTTCTGTGCTTTTAAGTTCGCCTAATTAAATCCTTGTGAATGTAAGAAATTAAGCAATTAGTGTTTCTAACCATATAATTAATAAATGCCTTAAACACACTTTCCAAAAGCAGAATGGTTTGGAAAAAATATATATTATGGGTAATAGGTTGCTACTATATTTGAAATACAAAATGGAATGTCAACTTATAAAATTATGTAAGTATGAAATATTATTTTAATGTTTCTTCATAGGTAAAATGAGAATTTTAGCATCTAATTCATAGGCTTTTATAAAGATTTATTAGAGCATTTAATTCAATTAAGCATTTGATTTTAATGTTTGATTTTCAATGAACTATTACATAATAATTCTCAACTCATCTTTATTTCAGTTGATCAAGAACTTAAATGTAATAAAGTGCAACACAATCATATCCATTGAAATAATTAGTCTTAAAGATTCAGAAATCACTTGATGTTTCTGCAGCACACAAATTATTTCTTTTGCCTTTGCTGGAATGGCAGCTCAGGAGTGACTCCACAGCAAATAGCTCAGTTCCTGGCACAGAGGATATGATCAACAAATAGTTCTAAGGTTAATCAATGGAAAAGGAATATGAATTATGACACTGGACATGTTAATTAATAGACATTCTGAAGATAAAATAATGGCTAAAAAGCCTTTGCAATATGTGCTCCATGAGCAAACATAACATATAAAATATATACATACATGACACATTAATTAAATAAAAGACATGTATTTCATGGTATATTTTTAGCACATGCTCATTTCTATCATATGCTTAAGTACAAAATCTACTTCCCTAGTCTTGAAAAGTTTAGATTTAGGTAGGGAAAAGCTATATGTGTATGTTATTCTTAAATCAGGGAGAATGCAACCAACATTAAATATCAACTCCATTACCAGTTATGTGCTACTAGTTCCTAAAGTGAAAACTACTCTTCTTATTCTTCAAATAGTGAATGCAAATATTTCTGTTTAAAATAATATATCCCAAGCTTGGGCCTTATCAATTTTAATATAGTGCTTTTTAATTAATATTGCAGAGCATCAATATATTTGATTTGGTTTGCACATAATACAAAATCATTTTTTCTTAGCACCTACTCTATTGTTTTCCAAGGCATATGCATAAGATCTAGATATCTTTAGGTAATAAAATACATCTAACATGCAGATGTCAAATATATAAAAGTGTCTCCAAAAAGTAATTTTCAATCATTTTTAAAGAAAGATTGTGATAAAGCATGCTATTAAATATAAAAATGTCGTTTAGTCACAGAAAAATCAAAGACCATTTTGATTTTAATGGTGTCCAAAATTTTATTGACATATTTAATTTAAAAAAGAAAGAAAGAAAACCTTTTGTTTTCACATTCAGGTAAACTTTTGACATTTCTCCCATGATGAATCTAGACCACAATAAAAACTAATTGGACAACAGAATGCTAGAATGTGCTTACCTAAGTAAAAACACAAATGAAAATTCATTTTCACATTTCCCACAGCCCCACAAAATAATAAGAAATGAAAGATTTAAAATTTTATGGTTTGAATTTTCACCAATTTTGAAGAGAATTTTGTTTTGCTGTAGAATTCAACTAACAGACACTAAATAATGGGAAAAACACATGGGCCAGTTCCTCTCTCAGCAACCATCTAAGGACACTGGAGCCAACTTGCATATTTTTGAAAAATATACATGCAAGAAATAAAATTACATAAATCTAAGTAAGCTTCCTCACATCAATATAGTCCAGAAAATTATCACATTTACATGCATTTTTGAATTATATTATAAAACACAGTCTATCAACTGTTTGTTCCTAGAGAAATACACATACAAACATAGATGGCCCCCGAAGTATTGCTAAGAAGTTTCAATGCCATTTACTTCCGGGAGAGCATTGCAGCTTTGCCAGGGACTCTGAACCAGAAACATGTTTCTGAAACTGTTCAGTTTAAGGCTCTAGTGCTCTTTGTATTTTAGAAACAGGAAAGTTACTGGCTTCAAAACTCTCACATAAAATAATTTTTTAAAACGTCAGATGAAAAGTCAAGTAAGAGAAAACTTCTTAGACAATCTTTAATCAAATGCAATTGGGTTGGAAGAAGATACATGCTTATTACTTGGCTGAAATGGTTTTCATTCTAATTAAAGAGGTTGAAGTAGATTATTTATCTTCAGACTTATGAACATAAGTTAACAACATACAGTTGTTAACATTCCTGCAGTCAGATATTTTCCATACAAATATAAATCTTTGAGGCATGTTGAGATATTTCTTTTGAAAAGCCTATAAATCTCTAAGAAGTTAATTAGCATAAAAGTATTAAAGTAAAAATTGCAAATATGAAATGGATCTGAACAGAAAAATAATTTAAATTGCTCTAAGACAACATACACTACCTTTAAAATGTATAACTTCTTTAATAAAAAAATGCATTGCTTTAAGAAAAGGAAAAATTATGGAATTTTTTGTGAAACTGTGTGAGCAAGTTTCCTATGCTCTTCCATTTAAGGTGGGGTTTTGTTTTGTTTTGGGTGGGATTTTAATTTGGGGATGTTCTCTAACAGCTCTCCTATTTACCCAAGTCCTACTAAACGTCTATAGGTTTAGTATTCCTACTAAATGTCTATAGGTCCCTTTGTAATGTTTCCCATTTGACATCAACTCCAACAGACGGTGTTTTTCTAAGAATCTTAGTTATAATTTATGGCACCCGGATAGAACCAGCAGTCCCTCACATTTTCTTAACCTGTGGCTCCTCAGAGTGTGTGTGCATAGGGCCCATGTAACATGCACCTAGATCTGGTTGTCCCCACCTACCCTGTAAGCCTGGGTTCCCAGCTGGAGTGGTCCCAGCTATAACTCATTCCAATCCTGTGGTTAAAAAACCACAGTAGAGCCTCTGCCATCCCATCTTCTCACCTCACATGCTGCCTCCTCCTCCCCTTGGGGTTGGGTAAGACTGTCATCATGCCCATCATGGTTGGAACCATGGCAGTTCACTGCTAAGGTCTGGCCCAATTCAATTCAGGAATGTTCAGGGGCTATCTGGAGAGAACCTGCAAGTATGAGGGGTGGGGGTGATTGACACTGACCAACAGAGAGAAGAAAGAGGGAGAAGATCTGAAGTGTCATAGTTCCATATGGCTTTGCCTCCAGGTGACCTGACAGCCATGTATCCTTTCTTGAGAAGCTTGGAACCGTATCACCTTGTATTTATTTTTCCTTATTTCTGCCATACTTTCAGTTTTCCCTCAGTTTTGCATCCTGGGGTTGCACGCTCCCCTCTTCCCCGTGAACTGTTAGCCTGCAATCCTTGCCTCAGGTTTTCTGTTCTAGGGAAACTGGTCAAGTCCAAGCAAGAGTAACAATGTAGATTTCACTGTCCCCACCTGACACAGAATTTCCAAAATCTGAAAGCTCTCCAAAAGGGTCACGCTCACCAGCAGGTATTTCATATGTGCCCACAACCATATCTGCTCAGCTACCATATGGTGTCTGATAGTGTTTCTTCCTATGATGATTCTCTGACCTTCTCGCAGGTGCCATAGTCTTCCATGGGGCATCGAGTGGCCCTCACTTTCTCACCCTGCCTTTGTTACACTGAATTTCTGAGGTCCCAATACAGCACGATGTTATTTTGCAAGGTAGGAGAGACGATTCCTCTTTTTCATATCATTCTGTTTTTAGAAAGATCCAGTAACAGTAGGACTCATGATCCACGGTGAAAAAAGAATTAAAAACTTCTAGAAGGAAACTCAGTCAGAAGACAAATTTAAATGGCAAACAGCCAGACTAACTCAGACACAAGTCTCTGATTTAATCTCTGCCACTGTCTAAAAACAGAGAAAGTGGACATAGAGAAGATGAATAAGATTCTGAGAATTTCCAAATGAGTCTTTAGACCAGAACTAAAACAGATCTAAGAAGATAGCACTCGATGCCTATGGCTATTTTACCCAAGAATCGTGCCCTTAATGCAGTTCTAGAGACAGTGACACTGGCACAGAGGTCAGTGTCCAGCGGGAGGCCTGCAAGGAATCTGTTTTTGCAGTATTTAAAACACCCATGTATCCAGCAGTCAGTCACCATTCTGAGGGATAAGTTATGAAGTGCTGAGTGTTCCCTAGGGACGAGGTGTGGAGAGAGGTTAGGAGGATAATGGAACTTGTCATGTGCTTCAGTGCTTTATGTGCTTGTCATTTATTTATAGTGCTATAAGAAGTTGGTTTTTGATGAATGCAATTATCATCTGAACCTTGTTCAACAAAGGAAGTGTGCATGAAACTAAAATGCAAATGAAGAGCAACATCACCATAAAATAAAAGGAAGGAGATTGTATAAATGGAAATGTGGCATGTTTGGGGTCTGAACGAGGTGGCACAAAATCTGAAGTTACTGCCTGAGAGCATTAGCTATTTGGCCTGATTAAAGAAGGGCTCTCAGAGGGACAGGCACAAACACAGGGGCACCAGTACCAGAAGGGAGCTGAGAGGGCACCCACTGGAAAAATAAAACATCATGTAATATATTTATTGGGGAGGGTATAATCTACTGTTCAGCTTGTTTAATTCCCTATGGAAAAAATGGAAAGAGTGGAGAAGAGCAGCTGTGAGCACCCAGCTCCAAGCTGGGTTTTGCAGCATAGCTGTCTAGGAAGTGTGGAGGTGGTTGCTTATAACCCAGGAGAATGAGTACAGGTAACTAGCAGAGAGTGATAGGGGAGTTCCATGCTGTTTAGTATGTTAGGAAGGCTGTTTTCTTTAAACATACTGTTTGGGTAAACAAATAAAAATTAAATCTTTCCATACCATGGAAATGCTTTAAGAAAGAAAGGCAGCATTACACAAATGGGTCAGAGAAAATGCCAAAGTATTAAACACCTAATTATTTGCAGACCCCAAATTTCTTTCATTCAGAATTTTAAAACTCCAGCTGATTTTGGTGTAGTTCTTTCATAGGTATCTCTCTTCTGAGGCCAACAACTCATAGTCAAGAGAATAATAACACTAGTATCTTGCATATCTGATCTCTGATTACTGCTACTAATTTCCTCTAGGCATATCTGTAGGGTATCCAAGTGGGATATAATCTTTTCAGTTCCATTCCTATCTTCTTCTTCTTCTTCTTTTTTTTTATCAAATCCGAATAGGCAGGAGAAAACGTGTGTTACTCTTTGGGGGAAAAAGATTAGAAATCACCTCTTAGAAGTATAAAGTAGTGCCCTCCTTTTACATAAACTCCATTTGTTTCTCTGGAAAATTTTCCTTTGCACACACAGTTGTTTTTTTTTTAACAGCATTAAAGAGATGGAATACGTGTACCTATGTGTGTATGTCTTTATTCATCTATTCAACAAGTTGTGAGATGTTCGCTGATGATGTTCCCTGTCTGGGAGGCGAGACTGACTCCTAGATGGAGTCCTGTCATATAAATGGCAGCATCAAGGAGCTGCTCCTAATTCAGATTGGGTGTGAGTGTTAGAGAGGGGCAAGAGGGAGGAAGGGAAAGGGGGTGAAGTCAGGCTTCCTGGGGATTGTGACAGCTGAGCTGTGTCCTAAAGGATAAGCAGGCATCAGGTGGAAGAGTGCAGGAAGCAGAGCAGGCAAAGTGGGTGAGAAGAAGAAAGGCAAGGAGGTGAGGAAATGTGTGGAGTGAGCAGTGCTGCAGAGGAACAAAGGTCACCCAACCAGGCCTTTCTTCCCTGCCTGTGGAACTTGAACTTGGCTTTTTAGGTGATAAAAAGCATTGAAGCCTCTTCTGTTGGGGAATAACAGAATTATATTTTAGGTAGATTATTTTAAGAACACAAAGCTGAGGTAAAGAACTCCAGTTAGGTTGCTGCAAAAGACAATGAGGATCTAAATGGAGGTGAAAGTGGGAAGGATTAGTAGAGGAAAGACACCAGAGATATTTAAGGGATAAGAAGGAGTAAATCTATACAGCACTTGGCCATGAAATGGAGGGAGGTGAGTTCATGGACTGCATTGTATCTTTCTCTCTTTCTGTATTCTCCCCTTCTTTCAGAGGGGCCAGAGCTCCAGACCTGTATCTCCCTACTCTCTAACAGGATCTCATGTTAGGCCCCTCCCCTGAGAGAGAGTCATGAAAGATTGAAAGAAATAAAAGGGGAAAAAAAGAATACTTATTAGTATTCCAGCAATGGTGCACAGGTACATAGTGTTTGACAGATGACAGAATGATTGTTTTTTGTCAGAAGCTGCTGCATAAGCCACTGAGAATCTTTGGTGCTGTGGACATCTTAGATTTTTGGTGGAGGTTCCTTGACATTTCTGCAACTTGTTTCCCTAATGACTAGCAGTGATTTCCCTGGATGTTGCTTCTTTATTGCTGCTATAACTTCCTAATATTCTGTATTAAATCCTTCCTTGACTAATAAGTCTACAGTGGTTTCCATTTTACTGACCAAACTGATGGAAACAGATAATACTCAGGTCTCTGAATTAGGTGATGAGGTGAATAGTTAATTAAAGAATTCATTCATTTATTTATCATTAATTATTGAACATCTACTATACGCCCAGGCATAGGAATCAGAGATATAGTTACTACTATCACACTGATCAAATTTCTGCCCTCAAGGAACTTAACTTCTATAAGAAGTTAAAGAGTACCAGAAATAGATAATTAAAGTCACTTCAGATAGTAATTTTAGAAAAAGAATATCAATACTGTATGAAAGAATATGTGTACGCAGTGGAGTGGTTAACTTTGATGAGAGAAAAGTGTGATTATGAAGGTCACATTTAAGCCTGCATGACCCACACATCTAAAAAGTGCTAGTCATGCAAAGATATAGTTCCATTACAAAGTGAGAACATACTTTGTTGGCTCAAGGAAGATAAAGGAAGTTCACGTGAGTAGAGCATAGCACACAAGAAGAAGAGTGTTAGGAGATGAGCCTAAACCTGAGAGTTTTGTAGAAGGTACATCATGTTGGGCCTTTTCAGTTATGGTAAAGAATCTGGAATAACCAATTAAAAGGTTTAAGCAAAGGCAATACACTCAGATTTGTTTTTAAAAATATCACTAGAGAAACCAGCTTGTAGAACAAATGGAAATGTGGGATTCATTAGTAAATATTAAATTTGACATGCCTCTAGAACACACAGTTGATATGCAATTAGATAAATGAGTCTACTGGGAAAGGTCTGGGGCTTAATATAGAGTTAGGAGTCTGTGGTACAAAGGTAGCATTTGGTGCTACAAGAGCATATAAGGTAGCACAGGCAGTAGATGTAGAAAAACAGAGCACATGGTTAGGGCAGATTCTGTGGAATTGCCACCTAAAGGAAAGCTGGAGGAAGAGAGCTCTACAGGAGGAGGGAGATCCAAGGAGAATCTGGAGAGTTAGGGTAACAACATTCAAGAGAATTTCAGTAAGGAAAGTAAAACAACAGTTAAAATATAACTGAGATTAGGAACAAAGAAAAGGTACTCACTTTCATACATTACGGAATTAGACATCCTTGCCTGAGCAACAAAGCAAGAAAAAGAAATAACAAGCATAGAGCTATAAAAGAAGAGCTAAAACTGTCTATTCACAAATGACAAGATTGGTTAAAAAGGAAATCTCAAAAAATCTGCAAGACACCCACTAGAACTAATAAATAAGTTTAATGAGATTTCAAGACATAAATATACAAAATCAATCCTATTTCTAGACACTAGCAATAAACCATTGAAAACTGAAAACAGCAATTTCATTTGCTGTAACACCAAAACAAAAACAAATTTAGGAATAAGGCTAACAAGATATATACAGAATTTATGTGATTAAAATTGTAAATGATTTATTATAAGTAAGTTATTAATAAAAGACACTAAAGAAGACCTGAACAAATGGAGAGGTGTATCATGTTCATAAATGAGAAAACCCAATTGTGTTAATATGTCAATTCTCCACAAATAGATCTTTAGATTCAATAAAATGAATTCCAATCAAAATTCCACTTTAATCAAAGTACCCACAAACTCTTTTAGAAATTGATAGACTTATTCTAAATTTATGTGGAAAATCAAAGGAAGTAGAAAGGCCTAAGCAATTTGGAAAAAAAAAAAAAGAACAAAGTTGAAGGTATCACACTTACTTCAAAATATACCACAAAGCTGCAATATTTAGGACAGATACTCCAAGAGTAGAGGAGATAAAACATCCTCTATTAGAGAAGGGAAAAACATATAGGTTGGGATAACAGAACAGAGTCCAGAAACATCCCTCATCTTTGACAAAAGTGCCAAGGAAACTCAACAGCAAGATGATAGTCTTTTGGGCAAATGATCTTAGAATTGTATGCGTAAAAATATATGTTGATAAATGCTTTGGATCATGGGGAAAAGAATGGAGAGAATTGCTTCAGGGGTGTTGGATTTCCTTTTGGGATGATGAAAATGTTTTCAAACCAGACGGTGATGATGGTTGCACTATGTAAATGTATTATCGTACACTTCAAAATGGTTCAAGTGATGAGTTTTATATCATGCATAGTTAACACAATAAAAATTATAAAACTTAGAAAAGGAAACGAAGAAAGAGCTCTTTGTAATCTTGGGTTAGAAAAATATTTTTTACATAACACACACATTGTACAAGCCAGCAACAGAAAAATTAATATTCAGGACTTAATCAAAATTTAAAACCTGTGATATCTACTGCTAAGAAAATGAGAGGGAAGCCACATGCTGGGAGAAGATATTTGTAAAATATATACCTGATAATAGACTGGTATCCAGAATAGGTAAAGAACCTTTACAACTGAAAATTAATAATAAAGCAAACAACGAAATACAAAATAAGCAAAAACTTTGAACATACATCTTACCAAAATAGAGATACAGATGGCAAGTAAGAACATGATACAATTTCCAATACCACTCATTAGGGAAATGCAAGTAAAAACCACAAGAGAGATAATACTCTTTCATATTGATTTAGAGAAATGAACACATGCCCATATAAAAAGCATAAGTGAGTCTTTATTCATAATCACTAAGACTCAGAAGCACAGCTATCTATCAGTTAGAGAATGGGTAAATAACAAGTAAATAAATAAAACAAGTATACAAATAAATATGCAACAAGAAGTTGAACCTCAAATGCATTACATTACTGAAAGAAGCCAGACACAAAAGTGTATGATTTCATGTTCCATTAATGTGACATTCTGAGAAAGCCAAACTATAGAAACAGAAACAAATCAGCATTTGCCATGAGCTAGGGTAGGGGACGACAATGACTATAAATGAACACAAGGACTTTTCTTGAAATGATGGAAATTTTCTATATCTTAATGTGGTGGAAGTTCATGCAATTTTCAAAATTCACAGATCTGTACACATAAAAAGGGTCTATGTTACTGTATATGCGTTTATAAATCTGACTTTAAAAAGCAAGTAGGAATACTAGTTGGCCAAGGCACATGAAAATGCATTGGCAATCCCAAGGAGAGCGTTTCACTGGTAAAGCCTGGAGCAAGATTGAGATAATAGTCTACATTTATTCAATGAGGCAGGAAGCAAGGTGGAAAAGAGCAGAGAGCAGGCCTCTGCTGAGTCCTCCATTCATAAGTTCAATTGCCGTGTGTCTTTCCCTCCAGGCCTGTAATTCAAACCCAGGAAAGATTGAGGGAGATGAGTCCAAAAGAGGGGAATGTGGGCTAAAGATTCAGAATCTCCAAAGGCATTTGTGTTTGACAATTTTACTTATAATATTTAATTTGGAGGGAAAAAACCTATAAAAAGTAGGAAAAATAAAGGTTGGTAAATTTTTCTTGTTTGATGAGTATATCCAGGATAAACAAACAAACAAACCAAAAAATACTCATTGTGGATTCATTCTTCCAGGGAGGGATTCTTTAGGATGGCAGGAGTGGTCATGGAGATGCCATTTTTTTTTTTTTAAGAACATAAGGGTACATGGGATGAAACAATCAGAGAAATTCTGTCCCATGAACTTATACTTATTTTGCGTTAAATAGTAGATGTAATATTGATGTTATCTTAATCCTTTGTACCACTCTGAATGTGAGCCTTAACAAGCAGAAAACAATTTTGTTCTAAGATAAGGGGAAAAAAAATCTAACTTTGTTATTCCTACTTCTCATGTACAGGGTGAGGTAAGACACTTTTTTGGGGGTTGTAGGAAATGATCTGAATTGGTGTCCCTTTGACAACACCTTCAGTATCTTTCGGATTGATGCACTGAAACCTCACTCTGCTCAGTGTAGAGGTGACTATTGAGTGCTAAAATGTTGGTACCTTAAAATCAAGCTGCACAAATGCGTCATGGTGAACAATTTTAGCTCAGAATCCATCCTCCCTCGAAGGCTCTGGGGATCCTGTATTTGTACCATCCAGACATCTCCCCCCTTCTCCCAACTGCTGCAAGTCCTAGCCAGATCTCACAGGATGAGTAAGTGACATATGGCATGTGTGAAATTCCCCTCCACCCTGATGCCCTTCCCAGAGCTGCTGTAGATGGCAGTGACAATTATAGTAACCTTGACTCCACAAGGAATGTGACAACTTAAACCCCAAAGACGACTTAGCAATGAGTTATTCCAGAGCGATAAGTTGTACCCTAGAGCCCTGGAAGATGACTAAACTGCAGAAGCATTGGGATCCCATCTAAGGAGATTTGTTCATTAGGCAGAAACTGGCTTCACGGACAATGACTGAGATTTCTCTATTATCATTTTTGATGCCTACTCTCATCAAGGAGCAAATGGTTTCTCTTTCTATGATAGCTAGCTGACTCTTTGGCATTCCACAAGCTTCTCATATCCATGCCAAAACACAAGGTTGGCCTGGCATGCACACTGGGATCTGAATTCTTCACGAATTTAATGATCCTACAAAATCTATTCCCAAGTCATAATTAGGGATTGGGCCGTCTGGAGAATTTGATCAATTTCAGAGACCCCAGAGGAATGATATGGCAATCCCCAAGCTCATACTCCCAGATTGTATGGTTATAATGGAATGGAGGCTGAGAAGGGGGTGTAGCCATGGCAATTTTTCATAAAGTCTCTAGGATCTAGGATAAGTATGTAGTGGTCCCCGTGGTGATTCAGGTCTTCAAAGACTGAGGGAAGTTTTGGTGTATATAGGTAACGGTCAAGCTGCAAGAATTCCTGAATGCCTTTCGCCACAGAACCCTTAGTATCATGAAATTTAAAAAAAGGAATAAAAGTGAGGCACAAGGCATGGCGATTTTTTCCTCAGGAAATCCCACAGTGACATACAATCTTAAATTTTGCTTTGGCAAAATTTTTTTTCACATCAATAATTGCCGTGACTATGATCTCGAATCCAGGAAACCAATGGGCAATTCAAACAAAAGCAAATTGGTGAAAAGTGAAATTTTTTTAAAAAATTAGAATAAAGTTCACATGAATGAAGATTCTCATGTTTCAGAATTAAACGCCAAGTTTTAAATTTTTTTTTTTAGAATGCCATTTCCTGACAAAGAGAATTTGAGTGTTTCATTTGACTACTAGTTTTCCGGGTGCAGTCTAAGTAAGCTTCGCTTCTACAGATAAAATGTATCCTAACCATTTTCAAGTTGCTTGAGATTTTGAGATGCCTATAGATGAACCAGAGTACATATCTTCTGTGGCACTTTTGCCACTGTGGTTTATTTACATCAAAGAAGCAGCACATGATTATGACCCAATGTGTGCCACAGTGACTTGACCTCTACTAGCTGGTTTGGAAAAGGTTTGTTTGGTTTTAAACAATGCTCTTTGATCATGAGGGTAATATTGGAACTACCTCTTGAATGGATGACCCTTAATAAAACAAGTACTACTGCCCAGTAAGATTATTAGATTAATATTTCAGATTAACAGAGCATCTCCTTCCTACTCAGGGTCCATTAAAGGTCCTTGCATTTTGGCACACTCTTGTTGATTCTGTTTCCATTCCAGAGAACACACACTATACAGCGGATCTCTTGGAGCTTCATCAAGACCTCTGACTTGATGATACTGGCTTGAGATTTTTTTTTTTTAAGATTTAGCCCATTGTATTTCCAACTAGAATTTCTCTTAATGGAACAGTCTTTCTTCATTACTTCCGTTCAGTTGACAAGGAAAGGATTCATGAATTTGAAGTGACATTCTGAATCAACTGCTCAAACGGGTTGGGTTGGATTGTCACTTGTCTCTTTCCTTCAAATATATTTATTTGAGATTCTATCATAAAATAATCCACTCCGGTGCAGTACAAGACAATTTCTTCATTCATAGGCTCTACAATTCTTGCTCCTGATGACACCCTCTCCTGTCTCTGCAATTACTCTTTTAGATGCAGTCTTTGATGCTTTACCACTCATTGTAGAAAAAGACTGAAACCAGCATGCCAGGTTTTCACGGGGGCAGGCCTGGGTCTTTGCCTGTAAAAATGGGGAATTAGCAGCTTATTATTTCAATTCCAATGAATGTGTAACTATGAAAGGCTTTATTCCATCTGGTCCTCTTCACAGGAGACAGAAAGAGGGAGGCAGGAATGTCGATGGCCAAACCACTTAATTTCTATTGAGACTAAAAAAGAAATAAAGAGCAGATCTAGTCTGCCAGAGAACAGAAGACAAGCATATGGTTGTTAAAATTACAAGAACAACTGGGATCCAGAAGACAATCTGCTTTAAATGCTACCAGGGTTTCTGCCTTGCTTTTTCGTCCACACCCACCCTGGTGACTTCTACAATTGCATAAGCCTTCAATTCTTCAAGACTGGGTAGATACTAATTTAGACTTGGTCTCTGGCCTGTTATGAAATAAAGCTCTTTCATGGCATAAATGTAGGGAAAAGGTGAAGCTGATTTGAAGATGCCTGTGAGACCTTTCTTCTCTTTATGCCTCTCAGGCATGAGTCACCATTTCCTCTTAAAATATGAAGAAATGCTAAACATGGCTTTCATGTGGGATGTACAGTTGGTAATGACTGAGTTGGGAAAAAGATAATTCCCTGAACCATTCACATGCCATGAGTTCTCAAAGCATTCTTGAGAGATGCTAAGATATTAACAGAAAGCTAAGATTTTTGCTTCAAGAGCTGATCCTACATGTCAAGTGTCTAATAACTTTACAAGAGAGTCCCTAGGGGGAGAGGATCGTTCTTCACTTTTGTTAGAGAAAACTTAAGCAAATGACAGTGTGTAGCTTGATACCGTGGCATCATTGGCCTTAGGAAATTTTAACTCCAAACGATAACTCTGTTCTGGAAAATTAAAAACAAAACAAAACAAACAAACAAACAAAAAACAATCCAAAAAACCCTTCATGACTTAGGAGCAATATTAAAAACAAAACAACAGCAACAAAAAACAATTTGTCTTCTGTCAGTTGAGCAACAGAATAAACTTCACCAATTGTCTATGGAAAATTATAGAGCTCTCTGTATTAAATATTTTTTAAATTTTATTTTATCGGATCTTAGTTATACATGACTATAGAATCCATTTTGATAAAATTATACAAGCATGAGATATATCTCATTCTATTTAGGATCCCACTCTTGTGGGTGGGAAGGATGGTGGGATTCACTTAGGTATTTTCATATGTGTACATAGGAAGATTATGTTAGATTTATTCTACTGTCTTTCTTATTCCTATTCCCCCTTCCTTCTTTTCATTCCCCTTTGTCTAATCCACTGAATTTCTCTTCTTCCTCCCTATCCTGCTTATTGTGGTCTAGCTCCCAAACATCAGCAAAAACATTTGACCTTGGGGTTTTTTTTGGATTGGGTTATTTCACTTAGCATGATAGTCTCCATATCCAGTATGAAGATTCCTCAAAAAGCTAGGAATGGAAGCACCATTTGACCCAGTTATCCCACTCCTTATAATATATCCAAGGGATTTAAAATCAGCAAACTACAGTGACACAGCCACATTAATGTTTATAGCAGCACAATTCACAATAGCTAAGCTTTGGAACTAACCTAGATGCCCATCAACAGATGAATGGATATGGTATAGATACACAATGTAATATTACTCAGCCATAAAGAAGATTAGCTTTATGACATATTTGCTTTACTAGCACAAGTTTTCTCAAGTGGGATCAGGATTTACTTAGAGTATATGGTGGTTAATTTTAGGAGTCAGTTTGGGCTAAGGGGGCCCCAGATGATTAGAAGATATTATTTCTGGGTGTGTCCTTGAGGTCCTTTCCAGGAGAGATTAGCATTTGAATTTACTGCCAATCAAAGAGGGCATCATCCAATCTGTCCCAATAGGACAAAGAGGCAGAGGAAGGGTGAATTCACTTTCTGTTCAAATTGGGACATCTGTCCTCTGCTCTTGAACATTAGTGTTCTGAGTTCTTGAATCTTCACACACACCACTGACTTTCCTAGACCTCCTGCTTGCGAATAGCAGATAGTGGGATTTATGGCTTCCATGATCACACGAGCTGACTTCTATAATAAACATCTTTACGTGTGTGTTCTGGGTCTCTCAAGAACCCTAGCTAATATGGAGCACTAGTCAAAACCTGTTGAGAGGTAAGAAGATAAGCAGCTTATCTTTTGCATCTAACATTATTGTTGCTCAACTCAGAGAGCCTGTATTTTATCAGAAGTGAAGAAATTCACCTTAAACTCCCATAAAGACCATGATTTGCTATTTACAATTTTAACTTAACAACAGATGTTTTAAAAAGTCTTCTTTTTCCCCATTCCTTTCATAAAATAATATGATTACAAATAGAATGTGGATTTGTTTGTGATCATTTTTCATGAGAGAGCCTGTTCATTCCCATGAGCAATAAATAAGCAGGGGAATACAAATACATAACTTACAAATTATCCTTATGGGATCTTCATGATCCATGCTTACTTTTATCTTCTTTTTAAACGTGACATCCTGTAGAGAAAAACTTCATAGCTATAACAAAGACCCTCTCATAACAGAGAACCTGGCCCAATATCAGGAGATAATTGCTGAATGAACAAATACTTTCAGCATATTATAATTCCAAAGCTTTTAGTAAATTTAGCATAATAGCCAAAACCATAGACTCAGTGCTACAAATCCCTAATTAAGATGCCCAGGGTACTTTTTTTTAAAAAAAAAACTATGAATTCTGCTTCTATTTTTTTGCATTCTGATGTACCTTCTTCTAATGTCTCTAAGTGAGTAAGTAACCACTACATGCTATCAGTTAGGCAAGTTGGGACAGAAAATAGGTTAAGAACTGATGTTTTTGCAACATTGTCCCATAGTTTCAACAATCTCATGATCAACTATTGGTTCCAGAGTGGTATCTGAGGAGTTAGATAATAATTCTCTATAGTTGAAGATTAGATCTGTCTTTTACAGTATAGTTAAGGCGACTGTAGTTTCCAAGACCAAAAAAATGAAGCACATGATCTAAGAAATACAACCACATTCACGGAAAAAATAGGCATGGACCTTTTAATCTGGGTCTGTTCTAGAAAACTCAGGTCATCTGGTTGTTTTGTAGTGTCATGGTCCCTGGTTTTAATATAGATGTAGCTTTTTAGAAATTTCCTTAAAAATAGGAGTCACCTTATAAAGAGAAACAGATTTCTATGTTTGAGTTATATTTCAGATTGGACATATGTGCCATCAGTGTTCCACCTCTGTGTACCATCAGCTTGCTGCTCTCTCTGATGGTCTGCAGAGACTATGGGACTCAAGCCCCGGATGGCTGGGCAGAATTAGAAGCATCTCCCACTAGCATATAATGTCTCTATGGTTTCCCTTCTTGTTCATTCAGGTTAATATAAAGCAGTTCTTTAATTTACCACCAAGCAAATAAACACTTTAAGAAGCTATGTCCTATCTGATCTCCTGGTTCTGGTGACCACCCTCCATTTGCCCCTGCCACAGGGCCATGAGTTCTTCAGGGATAGTGAGGATCACTACACATTAAATACAATGATGGGGGGTAGGCTGGTGGAAATGAACTGTCAAATATGCATACTGACTGACAGGTGTGTATATACTGCATGTAAATTACCTCCTCCCTTGCTGGGAGCCATTAGCCAAGTAGGTATGACAATTTCCTTGCCAGCGTACCCCATGTTGCAGTGACATTGAATGTAGGTGACCTTGCTCAAGGACCAAGGCGGATTAGGGTGTTCCCGGTTTAAGATAATCAGGTTTAGGGCGTTCCCGGTTTAGGTTCCAGGTTTAAGGTTTAAGATTATTCCTGCTGGGAATAGGGCGTATCCTGCTGCCTGAGTTCCCCTTGAGTTCTCATGGGATTCAGACAGTATATTTTGGGAGACAGAAGCCCAGTGGTGGTGGATTTGGGCAGAGAACGTGGATTTGGGCAGAGAACGTGGATTTCCCCAGAACGTGATTGTAGACGGCTGGTGTGAGTTCGGGAATAAAGAGTTGCTGTTTGAATCTACAAGCTGTGTGGTGGCTCATGATTGTGTGCCCAGCCGGACTGCAGCATTTGGCGGCTCGTACGGGGAACTTCTGAAGCTTGGAGGTAAGTGAAATTGCTCGCCCCTGAGGAAGAGCGAAAGAATGGGTGACCAATTCAAAAAACAATGTGTTATTGTTTTGATTTATCTTGTTTTTGTTTCAAGCTGCCTATTCCTAGAAATTTCTCAGGCAAACTGGAAAAAATGGTTGACTAAAGGTTTGAAGTTTGTCGGCCCTGAGGAAGAGGAAATTGATACAACGATTTTTTATTCCGTTTTTGTTTCATTCAGTTTCGG
>NW_026000211.1:10711908-10719591 GCF_001458135.2 Marmota marmota marmota | reverse complement strand
ATATGAGGAGCGCTCATGAAAAAATGGATCCGAATTATTATTATTTTTTTTATTCACGTGATTTAAATGGTTTAATTTAAATTAGGTAAACAGCTGTTAAGGATTGTTTTTAAAGTAGGTTAACAGATCTGTTTGTTTACTTTCACCTTTCCTTTTCATTATATTCAATAATTCTTTTCAGGATAATGTCTTTTTAGCATCATTGCCAGAATTCCTATCTTCATCCCAGTGCCGGTGAAGACAAAGATAAAACCAGACTACAGCTTCTATGATAGCTATCACAGTAAACTGTATAAACTGATGCATCAATGAATTTAACTCAACAAGTAATGCTCAATCAAGGAGTCAACTTACTTTGGGAGGAAACGGATTTTGGGAGGAAATGGACATATTGATAGATTCCTCTGCTTTGAAATGCTTGCAGAACTTGCCTGGACTATGTAACTATCGTTTGGTGCAGCGAATTGTGGTAATGCTGGCATATCTTTGCTGATGGTGTCACCAGTGATGCAATTTTTATTTCCTTGCCAGCGCACCCCATGTTAATTGTGGTAGTGCGGCACTCCCTGTAGGTGTCCACATGGTGACCCAGAGTCTGGCTTTTGAGTACCATCCTCAACTTGAAGAACATGGGGAGAAAATGATACAAAATATGTGCTTGGAATTTCAGATAAATTAATATTGATCATCACAATAATTCAGGGATTCAGGCATTATAAGACTTTTCATAAATGAAGAAATCAAAGATAAATGAAATAAAATAATGTCTCTGAAATTTTACAGGACAAGGTACATATCCTGTTCCAAATGCATAGTGTAAAACCAGAAAATATTTTCCTGGTGTTCATTGAGGCACTTGGCTTATTTTAGTCCATAATATTGTATTACTACCATACCCTGAATGTGTGTAATGGGGTTTACTTGGGATAGCTATTTAAATGGTGATATATTAAGGCAGCTGGTTAATTCTTTCTTTCTTGGGCATATATAAAGGAGGATATCAGAGGGACATATGAATGAAGTATATCCCCTCTCTACTTCTGGGGAAAATAGGCAAACTTATTTTGTAATGTGAGATAAAAGTATCAAGATACCTTCCTCTATATTATATTGGTAAAAGTTCTTAGATATTTGCAAATGGTATTATATAAGAAGTGACTCATAAACCATGTCTCATACTACAAGTTGAATCATGGAGCACGTGCTAGAACATTTCTTTTTGATGGAGCTGGCATTTAGGAACACTGAAAATTTATTTTGGGATTCTCTGCAGTGAAGGTAAAACTATGGAGTCTTTGGTGCTTACTTTTGGTAAGCCTTTCAATAAGAATCAGATGACGAATAAAGAAAATGCAAATATGTTATTTGAATGTTACTTTTAGGTTCCTTACAGAAATCAACCATCTGGTATACATAAGCGTTTAAGAATAGTCTCTGAAACAGATACTCACTACATGAATCACCCATTATAGTTTTTAAACAGGTTACTATACTAAAAATTGCAACAAATGTTTCTTTAAAAATGAACAATCAGATATTCTGGAAGAGAAAGGGGAGTGGTTGAAGAAGTCAACCTAGAGGAAATATGACTGTGCTGAGTTTTGAAGGTGAGCAGTAGCTGGACACCAGATATACGGGAGATGGAAGGCATTGGAGGCAGGTACAAATTCATGGAGAATATGGGAAAAGATGAATGTTGATATTCTTTCATTTCTAAGCTTAGCCACCAGATGCAAGAGTCCTATTGGACTTGAAACCTAACTATGTAAGGTCATCTTTTTTTTTTTTTTTTTAGAAGAGGTGAGCCTTTCCGTTCTCAAGGGACTGTCATTATAATGGAAAAGCAGCAAGGTGCTTCTGAAAGCCCAGCCACAGTTGATTGCTTCAGGAATGGCAAGTGTCCTGGCTGGGCCAGGAACAGTTTGCTATTGTCATTTACATCTGGGATACTTTGGGCATGAAGATATTTATTGTCTTGGTTTGGATATTAAATTTCCCCCCAAAAACCCACAGGTCATCAGCCTGTGAGAGGTGGTGGAACTTTAGGAGTGGGACCTAGTGGAAGAAAGGAAGGAAGGCCACAGGGTAGGGGAGGTGTGCCCTTAAGGAACATATTGAACCCCTTCCTCTTCTTCTCTCTCTCTCCCCGCTTCCTAACCTCCAAGTAGTGAACAATCTTTTCTACCATGAGTTCCTGCCATGATGTTCTGTTTTGCCATGAGCCCAAAGCAATGAGGGCCAACCATCCAATCATGAGCTAAAACTTCTGAAACTCCATGCCAAAATAAATCTTTCCTCTGTTAAGTTGATTTCTCTCTGGTATTGTGTGACAGCAATGGAAAGCTGACTAACAGAGATCATTTTATTTTAGTCACTTGAGATGAACTAAGTCCGGTTGTCAAAAGATGTCAAGGCATTTCCTTATTTATTCAGCTTGTGGAGTGAATCACTGTGTTTTAACGAAATAGAAACACAGTTGATTGTGAATCTGAATTTAGAAGTAAGAGATTCTACTGTCAAAGTGATTTTCTTTTCTTTCTTTCTTTTTGTTTTTGATGAGAGAGATGTTCAACTTAAAATTGCTATAGAATTACTAGGGAAATCTCTGATAGCAAGAGAGGAACAGGGAGGCTGCTTAGAAGAAAAGATGAGAGAGAGAGAGAGAGAGAGAGAGAGAGAGAGAGAGAGAGATTTTATTGAGAGTATTTGCTAGTCCTTGATTATGAATGCATCTTTGCCTTCAAATATCACAAAACATTAAGATATTTTCCACTGGCTTTAACAGACTCCTGAGACTTAAAACATTTTATATATACCCATTTACATGAAGATATTGTAAAGTAATAATCTCTTTATATATTTATAGATGCATTTAAATCATGACACAAATTCCATAAGTAATCAGTTTGTTTGCACCTAAATCATTCGATAAGATCAGTTTTTCAAAGAATTTGCTTTGCATGATCTGAGGTGCAGTTTTTCATTGCAACACTCTGCACTCTCTCTAGGATATGAGGAGTGATCACTGTTCTCAGGTTATTAAGCACACATCCTTCCCTCTCAGAAGACTTATGAAGATGATTTTAGGGGTGTGCCTATGGTGAATGTATCTTCAACTACAAAGCTCAGGCATGTGATATAGATAAAGTTTTTTTTTTTTTTTTTTGCCTTAGTCTGTATGGAAATGCAAATTCATCCTTTTGGGGCCACTTGATGTTGTATGGATGTTTACCAAGTTCACCTCAGAGCAGCACAAAGCAAACATAAGCACTTTACCCAGAGAGCACTAGATTTTATTAACCACTTGAAGTCCCTAGAGGAAAATGCCACGTCATTAGAGGCTCCTTGGCTGCTAATCAAGGGCTTTTCATTTCCTTAAGCACATTGATCAGGTAACAAGTTTTCTTCTTTGAAGAACAAACTGTTTAGGAAAGCACTTTCCTGAGGCACACACAGTTAAGTCCGTTTTTCTTTGGTAAACATAAACATTGTGCAACTGTGAGGCATTGAAGCAGGACCGGCACCAAGTGTCTGGACTCTGGTGTGATGTGGTACTCACTCCAGCTCCTTCACAGGTCTTGCTGATTGACAGTCTTCCTTCACCACGTGAGCCTTCTCTGTGAGGTTTGCTGTTGGGGTTTGTGTCTGGGATACTAGTTTGGCATTTAAGATGCCATTTTATTTTAGTCACTTGAGGTAAACTATGGTAGATCATCAAAAGATGATAAGAGAAAGGTTTGGTTGTTTGCTTTGTGAATAAATCACTGTGTTTTGATGAAATAAGAGGTGCCTTTGTGATTATAGGGACTCACTCAGCACTTGATAAATTGAAGTCAAGTCTGAGCTTACATTTTAGATTATAACACTACAATTCTCACTCAAATAAAGCTGTTTATTTATTTATTTATTTATTGGTACTGGGGATTGAACCCCAGGGGTGCTTTATTACTGAACTATATCCTCATCCCTTTTTACTTTTTTGAGACAAGTTCTCTCTCTAAGTTGCTGAGGGTCTCACTAACTTGCTGAGACTGGCCTTGAACTTGAGATCCTCCTGCCTCCGCCTCCCGAGTCTCTGTTTCTTAAAAGCATAAAACTCAAACAAATAAACACCAGGATACAATTCAGTGAATCTCTCACATTCCTTTCTGTTACTCATTCAGTCCAATGTCTGATTCAAATCATGCTTATTAACTAGGATGTTTCTAGAAGTATCAGGTACTAGAAAGATCATGGGCTTTGTGATCAGGCCAGATTGTCATTTCATTTCCTCCCATACAGCTATGTGACTAGGCCAAGTTACTTAACCCATTGAGTTCTAGCTACCATCCAAACCTGTGGCAAAATAATAAGGTTAAGAACTAATTATGCCCAGGTCCTCGCTTCTCATTCAGAAAACACAGGGAGAAGTGACTTCCTCCTTCCTCTTAACCCCACCCTTGTCACTTCACTATCTTATCTACAGATAAAACCTTTGTGAGTTTTGTAGATCTCTGGGTTTTCCCCGTGTCAAGAACCCTGTAGCCATTGCTCTGGCTAAAATAATCGTGTGTGTGTGTGTGTGTGTGTGTGCGTGCGCGCGCGCGTGAAGGGGACTTACCAAGGATTGAATTCAGGGGCACTTGGCCACTGAGCCATATCCCCAGCCCTATTTTGTATTTTATTTATAGACAGCATCTCACTGAGTTGCTTAAAACCTCGTCTTTGCTGAGGCTGGCTTTGAACTCACATTCTTCCTGCCTCAGCCTCCAGAGCTGCTGGAATTACAGGCGTGCACTGCCACGCCTGGCTATATTCTGTTCTTTAAAACTATTTCTTTTCACATTTTCTCTTCTTACTTTTTTCCTCTCATATAAGGCAGAAATCAAAATACTATGTAGCATGAGGTGCTTTCATTTGGTGGGTGTCAAGAGACTTCCATGGGACACGTTTCCTCTCCTCCAGGTCCGTCAGTTGTTTATGGCTGGGGTTACCAGGAGCACTTGTTTCTCCTAGGCAAACCTGCAGTCCAGAGCTTGTCCCCAAGGGACAGCCACAGACAGGAGACCACAATATCCATTATGATGAATAAGATGAAAATGTGCTTTTAAACAGGCAGCTGAACATGCTTTCAGCTAAACAGTTAATTGATTTCATGATTCTATGTGATAATTGGAGAAAAAATACAAAGGGTATGGTTAAAAAGGTGACAACTTTACCCATTTCTTTTTACATTAACAGCAATACAAGGCTGAGGACATCAAGAGGAATCTGTACATTTACAACATCTCCAAGGAGGCCTTGGGATGCTTAGGTATTAGTTCTGGCAACATGTTTGAAATGCTGTCAGTGTTGGGGTTTGTCTGTTTATACATTGTAATGAACACATTCTAAGCTTCAGTGAAACCCCCAAGGACTAGCGGAAACAAGCCTAAGAAAAAAACACCTCAAAAATTGCAAACTAAAGAACAACAAACTGGCTTGTTTTTATTGTTTGTAAGGAGATTTCTTTCAGGTCTTTAAAAACCTAAGTATTGGCTTTCGTGCAAGTTATTACAATCAGAAAGACTTAAAGAAAGAGAGTTCATTCATTCTTTTGGCCGCTGGACTGTGGCTTTCTTAAGATACCTTTGCTGGAATGTCAAGGTCAACACCTTCAGTGGTCCTTTTCCCCAAGAGATAAAACTCACAGATCCACCAGAGCATACCTCAATGTACCTCATGGCTTCCTCTCATCTCTTAACCTACTTCCCTCACATGCTCTACTTCCCGAGCTGGGCTGTCCCCCCAAAGCTGGACTATTTCCACCTTTCCTGATCTTGCTTCCTTGCTAGGAATGCTTCCTCCTCTGCAAGATCACTCTAGGTTCACCTTCTTCCCCATACATTTCTGGATCTCCTCATTCTTATGGAAACTGAGAGCTCCCTCCTGTCAGGCCCCATTATTCTCCACTGATACTTGTGTTCCAGACCCTGTGGCACCCATTGCTCTCGCTGCTTTGCATACCAATCTCATCTAGTCGAATAGCTTCCTGAGGTTAGAAACCATTTTGAAGTCACTTCTCATACCCAGTGCAGGGACATTATGGAGGACCTATAAAAGAGGAGGAATAGATGGAGGGGATAAGGACTTAAAGCAAGAGGGAATATGGATATCAACAAAACCTAAGGAGTTAGTGCCAATTATATTGAAGAATAGGTGCTTGGAGATAATGAACCAGTAAAGTAACAAATATTGCGAGTCATTCAGAGAGATGAAGGTAGGTAAAAATGACAGAGTCTGTAAAATTTCCACCCTATGCCAAAGATTCTTCCATAATTTATTAACTTTTTTCCTTTTTAACTTTGGAGGTTTCTTGAAGGTGGTTCATAAATAAAAGCTCAGTGTCAATTGTATAATCAGCTGTAGGTTCTGGGACACTTTCCATTGAATATGAAACAGGATCACATAGAAACACAATGAGTGAAGGAAGACCAAGAAGAGCAGGAGAAAGAAGATTGGGTCATTAAGTCAAAAGCAGTGATTGAATCTCTGCCAGCTCCAAACACCATGCTGGGCACTGGATAAACAAGACTGATAGAGTTTTTTCTCCTAAGAAGTATAGCAATGCAGGGGAAGACAGTAAACAAAGAAACAAACAAATAAACAAATTGGCCATTAGTAACTTCACATAACGAGGAGTGTCACAAAGAGTAAGCATGCCATATGATAAGAGTCCCTTCCTTCCTTCTCTCCTTGGTTTGGCTGGTTAGATAAGGCCTTATAAGGAGTTGGCATTTATGCTGAGACCTCGTTGAATAGAAGAGCCCTGAGAACATCTGCGAGAAGAATGTTCCAGGCAGGCAGGATGTGTCAGAGTCCCTGAGATCAGAGGGAGTTCAGAGTGTTTGAGAGACCAAAAGGAGGATAGTGAGGGCAGGGCATGGAAGAGAGGAAGACAGTGATTCACAGAGGCAGGCTGGAGAGAGAGGGGGAGGCAGTTAATGCAGTGCTTTCGAGGTCAAGGAGAGGAATTTGGGTTTTATTTTTGGAGCATTTTAAAGGAGTGAAAACATATCTGATTGGTATTTTATAAACAACACTTTGCCTGCTGCTAATAGGGGACAGTTAGCAGTAGGGCCATGGTAGCAATGGTTTGAGTGAGAGATGGTGGCATGAGCAGGGATGAGAAAATGGAAATCAAGGGATTATCTGGGAAGAGAGCATGGAGAGAAACACAATTTCCGTAAACACCATATGAATTGAAACTCTTTGTGGGGTCTGTGTGTGTGTGTGTGTGTGTGTGTGTAAGAGAGAGGTAGAAACATTAAGTGCCATTGCAACATGGAGGTACAGTAGGAATTGGACAGTGACTCTGGATTAGGTGTGAAGAAGGCAGATAAGATAGCAACTTGGGGAGAGGGGAAGATGGCGGCGAGGGGAGTGCATTACCCCCGTGTGCTGCTTCACTGTGTGGGAGTATGACAAGTCAGGACGGCTAAAGGATATCTTGTTAGGAATTTCCAGCAATAGTGGGGTGCTCCGGAACCTGGAGGAAGGATTTCCATCGCACGAGGATCGGCTACGGGGACTCAAACGCGAGAGGTTTGTCGCACGGAGGGTAACTGCTTATTCAGCAAATCGCCCCGCGGCGAAAGTCTGCAGTGTGCGCTGTAACCCTGCGTCTCTATCCCAGCGCGCGCTGCAGACTCTAGCCGCGGGGCG
>NW_026000211.1:10677796-10705302 GCF_001458135.2 Marmota marmota marmota | reverse complement strand
AAAAAAAAAAAAAAAAAAAAAAAAAAAGATAGCAACTTGGCCACATAGGCCATGACACAGGCTGATGTATCTGAGAAACAGTGAAGAGTGGTCCCTGATAGGTTGTAGGCATGAGAATAACATGATCAACCTGACTCTGAGCAAACCTTGTATTTTTTGGAGGACGGTACTGCCCTAGCCAGAGGGAAGTCGGGCTCCCCTTCTTGGTGACAGCTTCCCCAGGGGTTTTCTCTCCTGAACACAAAGTGCACCAAGATCCCTCATGTGCACTGAGATCACTGCTCCTCTTGCAGGTGATTCCTTATGAGTGAACTATGCCTCCCATACTAAATTCTTAGCTCATTGAAGGTGGAGACTGTGCGTGGCTTAGTTTTAAAACATTTAACAAGGCTGGGTGAAGTGGTGCACGCCTGTAATCCCTGCAGCTCAGGAGGCTGAGGCAGGAGGATCTCGAGTTCAAAGCCAGCTTCAGCAAAAGAGAGGCGCTAAGCTACTCAGTGAGACCCTGTCTCTAAACAAAATACAAATTAGGGGTGGGGATGTGGCTCAGTGGTTGAGTACACCTGAGTTCAATCCCCAGTACCGCCCCCACCCCCAAAAGAAAAACAAATATCTAAAAGGGGCTTTAACAGTGTCTCACATGTAATATGCAAGGAATAATATTTCTTGAATGAGTGGTTTTTTTCCCTGGTGGGGAGCTTAGAGAATCTACTGCTGCTTCCTCCTCTTTCTCACCCTCAGGTCTCACTCCTGTTTACTCTACACTGAAGGCGGTAAGAGGTTGTCTTCCCTGCTTAGTTACACCTGAAACCTTCTGGACAGGTGAATAAGCCTGGACATTTTACAACTGTCAGCTGGTAAAATTCACATTTAGCACATTCTCTGAACCCCTAAGACTCTTGCAGCCCACTCTGATTGGGGTCCAGTGCGCACATCTACCTACCCGCTCATCCCTGCGAGTGCCAAGGCCCTGCAACCAAACCAACGGGAGGTGGGATAGAGAATAGAGAATAGTGAAAAGGTTTGGAATAGCAATAATTAGCTGTTACCTTAATGTGTTCCCTGATGATCAAACTAAATGCTTGGTCTATTTTTACATTTGGAGAAGCATAGTATTAAATACTTTATTTTTCTTTCTTTCCTTTTTTTTTTTTTGTGCTGAAGATTGAACCCAGGGCTTTGTCTATGCTATGCAAATACTTGGCCACTGAGCTGTGCCCCAGTCCAATTAAACATTTGTAAAAGAAGTGGGCCAGATTAGAAATTATGGCTTACCTTCTTTCAACAATGTGTAGAATCTGAATAACAAAAAACCTTTATACTGAGTGCCTCTGTATGCCAAGCAATATGTCAAGCAATATGTCAGGTATTGAGGTTGGGAAAAAGATATAAAAATAATATATAGTCCTATAAGGATATTTTAATTCTATTGGGGAAACAGGTGAATCGGCAAGTGCAAGTGCTAAATTTAATCCACCACACTAGCAGCTTTAATTCATAAACCAAAGGACCACATGTTAAATATACTTCCTCCTTATCTGTTTGTATAACAAGATACTACACCAGTGAAACTCCACATGACCACCAGCAAAACTCTACATCATATCCGACTGCAAGAATGGGAACCTAATTAGTAAAAGTTATGATTTCATTTATGTATAATATGTCAAAATACATTTTAATGTCATGTATATTTAAAAAGAACAAATAAAAAAGAAATTATTGCATACATTGGTTTAGAAATACTAGTGTCACTGTATAAGATTATTATAATTCTTCAGTTTTAGGTTTCTTATCTTGCCAGGCTCCTAAAATTCATTTATCATTCTTCTTGTTCAGAATTGAATCTTCAGTCAGTTTTAGTGGTATTTCTGTGACTTCTAAGCAGAATCAGAGCCCATAGAAAATGCAATCAGAGTATGCACCTATGTGGAAGATGTGTGCTACTTCCAAAGAGAAAGATCAGCATGCTAATTTTCACGTTTTTATTAACCCATCATATGTTATGACTGTGAATTAAATGTCACCTCTTCATTATGGGGCTTTTGTAGTATCACCATTTTAGTGTATATCTGTACCATTCAACAATACAGCTTTCTTTGTTTAATTACTCAGCTGTGAAATAAAGCGTAAAGAGAAGACAAAGGTCTCTCCTGGAACACAGATTATCATTTATAAAGATTTAAATAATCACAAGCTTCACATGTTTTCCATCCTATTTATTTTGCTCCACAAGATAAGACGAGGTATGCAATGGCTAAGTCCTGTGTTATAGTTAATTTTAACTTTCATATCAATAAACAGATGCCTTTTCAAGTTATAAAAAGTGTGCCATTATTATCAACCGGAGAGAATGAGGTCATTGTTCTCATAATAGTGTAAAAAAACTAGAGTATACCAGGAGGACAAAAATATACCTGAGGGGGGGAAATTCCATGCAAATAAGGAAATATCTTCTGAGGCAAAGCATATCACAACGGATATTGAATTTTCTCCACAACCAAGCACTAGATCTAAAGAGATTAAAAGCCCAAATGGAAATGGGCACTCAGAAACTAGAGGATTGTTGTCTGCTAACTTTTTATTTCACGTTGCTGTCTTCGTTACTTATCGAGTAGGACTCCCACATATTGAATTGTGAATCCTTCTACAAAGCAGAAAAATTAGAGCAGAAATATCAGTTAAAATATGGATCATCACCACACATGAAGATTTAAAATCATCCCCATCACTAGATTTACTTAATTGGATTAAATTCTAAGGATTTGGGGAGAAGGGGCAGGCAGGTAAATTATTTAATTTACTAAAAGAAAGGATTTGGGTGGGAGCAAATAAAATATCTCAAAGAAAGCAAGTCATGTGTAATAAGAAAGGGAAGACAAGTTCCATAGATACTGTGCTCAAAGGGGGAACCAGAGAGGTGGCTTAAGATCAGACCTTTACCTTGTCCTGCCCCGCCCATAGCATGACATTCCCAACTCCCAAAATGAAAGCTTAGTTTACACATTACCTTGGGCATCTTTCTGTTTGATACTTTCTGTCTTTGATGTGACTGCCAAGATGGAATAATTTAGAGATCCCTTTATTTTTCAAAGAGAATAATTCACATAAGTTTAATCATCAACCTCCAACTCAAGTGACTGAAATGTAAGAAATGTAGGGACAGTTGAACACGGGCCGTTCCCTGCACAGGGACAACAAAGGGTGATAGTCCCATAGCATTGCAGGATTTCTGCTGCTTCTTCCTGTTGCCCTCCCACCCTTCACCCCTGCCACCACCCTCACCAATATCCAATGATTGATTCAACTATATTAAAAATAAGCCTCTTTGTTGAAACTTGGAAATGCCAGTACAACCTTGGATCTAAAATCACTGGATTAATTATTTTTGGTCTTTCCCTTGAGAGCTAGTAAAACACTCTGAGGCATTTTATACCCTTTAAAATTATACATAACTTATGTATTATTTGATGCTAGAATGGAACATTGAAGTTTTCAGAGCACCATTTCAAGTGTGGCCTTTCTAAAAGAATGAGTGGACCACTCAGGAAATTTTAATGAACTCTTAACTTCTAGGAGTTTCCTTCCAGTTTAAGGCGTTCACATTTTTTTTTCTTTGTTCTCTGCAATGTGGCCTCTGTTTTTACTCTCTAAGAACATGCTGTGGCACTAATCAAGTTTTAAATTCTGCTCCCATGTTTCTTTTTATCTGATACTGTAATGCAAAAATTCTAGATCTTTCTTGATAAACGTAACTTTAATTTCTTTCATGCAAGGTGCTGAGATTTTTATTTTGTTATTATTATTATTGCTTTATTTTAGTGATGGAAACCCATTTGGCTCTGAAGTACAAGCTGTCTACGGAATGGTTTCAAATTGCCTGATTTAACTAGGCTTTTTGCCACGTGTCTTGTTGAACTCTCACCCAGGAAATGCTGGTCATGATTTGTATAAAATTCCAAGGGAAATTCCAGAAGGCCTAGAAAGCCTCAAAAAATGCTGTCATATTTGAGGTTTTTTTTTTAAAAAAAAATGTTTTCTAATCCCTTTGCTGGTTTCTGTACTCAAAAGAACCCTGCCACCATCCAGTTGATATTGTAAGATATTGGTCACCGTTACCAAGGAGTGGCTGGGAGAAGTTGATGTTGGGTGAACACCAGCCAGCTCTGAGACTCAAGGAGCCAATGTTCCCAGACTCAGCAAACAAACCCAGTGCATGCTGACTTGGAACCCAACAAGAAGGACTTGTCCCAAATCAGATTTAATTTCATTTCCAATTCTAATTGTGAATTATGAATTGTTAGTAACAAAACCTAAAGTAAAATACATTACACTGGAAATGAGTTTAACTTAAGTAGAACCGTCCTCGTTAAATAAAACACAATCACACATTTATACACATATATTGTACTTAATGTATGTTCAATTCAATAAGCATTGTGTGTGGATTCCAGGGCATTATTTTTCTTCATTCTTTTTCTTGTTCTCTCATTCAGAGGACAGGTAATGACAGATTCAATTAGCCTTCTTACACAAATTGAGTCTCCTCTATTTTAATTCATTTAATTTAACCATTTAAAAACATTTCTAGGTAAGACTGGTTGGTTTCTCTTATCTCTCTCTCCATCTCTCTCCCTGCCACCCCCCCCCCCGTCTCAAAACTCTCATTTCTCATCAGCATACAAATTACATTTTATGACAAATGCATCTATTTGCCATCTTGTCAGTGGGCTAGAAACCTCAGAATGAGACACAGATTTCTGCTACCTCAGAACGTAGTTTATCACCATGGGTACTATATGTTAAATTGCCAGCTTCTGTAAATGTACACCTGTTCATCTGCATCGTTTATTTCAGTAGTGTTCTACTCCAAGAATTACCATTATAGAAACAAGTTCACAAAGACAGGACTCTGAGTTCTGAGACAATAACACCCAGCATGGTACTTTAATAAGGAATGACTTTGGTCAGGTGCAACGCAGTGCATACTGAAATACTGAAGATTTATTTCAAAGTCCACAAGCCATCTCCACCTCATCAGTTAGGAACACTCCCCCCTGCCCACCAACCCCAGCATTCTGAAGCCTTCAAAAGCTAATTCCTTTCTCCCCTTCCTTCATGACACATGTCTAATCTTGAGTCACCTAAGCCCCTTGTTGTAGTTTGGATCTGGATTGTTCTCCAAAAGGCCCAGGTGTTAATTCTTGTTCTCCAGAGTGGCACTACTGGGAGTGGCGGAACTGTTAAGAGAAGGGACCTAATGGGAGATGCTTGGGTCATTGGGCATGTGTCCTTGAAGGGGATATTGGAGCCTTGTCTCTACCTGTTTTGCTTTGCCACCTGGCTACCATGAAGCAAACAGCTTCCTTACCATTTAATTGGCAATAATGTATAGCCTCACCATGGACCCAAAACAATAGAACCAAACAACCATTGACCAAAACTGTGAGTCAAAGTGAACCTTTATTCTTTTTAACTTGATTGCCTTAGGTTTTTTTTACAGTAACAGAAATCTGACTAACATGCCCCTATAAAATACAGAAAGTACTTCTAACTTCTAGCAGGAAGTGAGCAGTAGAGTAGCAGAATAGAAATAGAATGCTTCTATTTACTACAGGGAAACCCTCCTCCCACTAAAATTTTAGAAGACCTTTGGTATTCGGTTGAGGGGCATGGATAGAAAAGAAAGAGACAGTACAGACAAATGAACATTTCAATATATTACCTTATCACTATTAAACATCTTGATTATTGGTAAGTGCCATCTTCTTTGTACCATCACCAATCACAATGTTTTTTTATGTTAAACTCTCTCCATAAAGACTGTTTAGTGGAATAGAGATGCTAAATGTGTTTAGCAAAATTCAGTGGTAGGGAGCTCATCTTTATAACCAGGAGCAGGGAACACCATGCCAGACACCCTCTGGAGGAGTGTTGCTTCTGAATCAGTGCAGAACGATCCCTTATCTTGGACAGTGCTTGGACAATTTGTCAGATATAAATCTGAGCTTTATGTAAGGCAGCCCAGAATGTTCTGCTTTTAGTACAAAACAATAAAAACAAATAAAAATCCTCTGGAGTTAAATGTAGAGGAGAAATGAGACTGATTTTATGGAGCATCAGAGAAATACGTAATCACAACAAAGATCTGAAGGCTCAGGCTGTTGAGAAAATATTTTTTGTGTTGTTGTAAGGAGATAAAAAACCAAAGCAAAAGCAAAAGCAAAAAAATACCTGGAGGAGGACAGGTGAAGAGCAAAAGGTCAGAACTAACTGGCAGTTTTCTATTCCAAGTAACAAACTCTCAGAAGAGAGATGATATAAATAATTGATAGGAAATATTGTTTTCCTAATCATTTTGACTTACTGAAGAACGGCACTGGGACACTTTTCTGCATAGGAAATTCATTCAATTGGGAGAAAACTGAATAACTGCAGCTAAAACAAATCGAGGGTTTATTTTTTTCTTATTGAAAATAGTGAGCAGATCAAGACTTTTGTGATGGATCTGCTGCTGTGTTATCGCTGACCCAGGCTCCTTCTCTCCTAATGCTTTGCTGCCCTTAGCATATGCCCTTATATCTGGCTCCTGTAGGACGGTTACAACAGCCTCAGTAATCACATCCACATTCCAGGCAAGAAGAAAGAGAAAATAAGAAGAATGATAAGGCGCACACCAACATTTCTTGATTCTGCCAGCATTTCATTGACCCAAACTGACTTCGGTAGATGTTGACAAATGTAGGTTTTACTTGGTTACTTCTGATGGCAGTAGGGCTGTCTGTGTAGGAAAGGAGACTGAATATTGAGTGGGCAATTTGCAGTGTCTACCATAAATTACCAGGCAGGAAAGAAAGTTTTATGGATAGAGCATTGAGCCTTGTTGCTGTGTGTGAAACTGCAGACTTAGCTCATTTCCTAGCTGCAAAATGAAGATTTGTTTTTCTAGTTCCAGAAGAATGGATTTCTTTGAGGAATTATTCAAATGTGCTAAGTATGTTCTTAACGTTTTCTTTAAATAAAAGATAACCATAAAAATACGTCTGCACCTTTATATTTCTAAGCTTCCAGGGAGAGAAAAAGTTGAAAAATCTTTCTTAATTGTCTACTGATGGGTAAGACATTTAATCAACTGTATTCACATTAGATATAAAATAATCGTAACCACCACCATAACAAAACAGCACATTTTCAAACCTGGTAGGCCACTGTATGCTCTGAATTTTGGATTTTATTTTTCTTTTAAGTGAGAAAAATATAAATGTCCTTATATATTGTTTGCGATCTATTGTGAATAGACCTCAATGGAAAGCTAGGTTCTCTGCACAGGGAAATGGCAAGGTATGTGAACTCTTCAGGACATGAAAGACACCAAAATCTACCAAGATGCTACCTGCCCCAAGGGGTCTCCCAGAAGACTCTTTGCTTCTGGATCTTGCTTCTCTTCTGTTTATGACCCAGTATGGGCTTCCTAATTTTTTTTTTATGCCAGCAAAGACTCATTCAAAATCATTGGAAACTATGACTGCTCTTTAGTGTTAGGTTTCAAACTGTTTGTCTCTAATCACAATAACTGTGTCTCTAACGAGATCAAACTGCTGGCAGCATCAGTAAGCCCTGCCTGGCAAGTTCCTGGGGTCAGCAGAGACAGATGCTGCACTGATAACTCAGGGAAGGACCCTATGGGCTCCCGCTCAGCTCTCTCAGGTGCCTTGAATTATCGCCACCTTTCAAAAGGTTTGGGGATGGTGAGAGTTGCCAGGTGCATCTGGGCACCAAACCTGTTCTGGAAGCTCTAAGATTCCACTTGGGTGAGGCAATGCTATTGATCAGGAAGAAGTTCTCCATTGTGTTTTTTGTAAAACCCAGTGTCAATCAATGATTTGTTATTCTAAATAACAAAGGAGAGAAGCCTCATTCATTCATTTAAAGTTTCTGAGCACTTGTTATACCCCCATCACTGTGTGAGAACTGGAGGAAATAAAGCTAAGTAAGCATTGTTTCTCATTCTCTTTCTTTGGTTTCTTTCCACATGCCTATGGTGAATACTAGGTGCTGGGTGTATTTTAGGAAATCAAAGGAAATAATTTCCCCAATACAAAATTATTGCAGTTATTTAAAAGCAATTAATGTTACTTTTTGAATCAATAAAACTACTCATAGTACCTGCCTTTGTGTTAGTCTGAATATATCCTAAAACATTCATATGTTGAAACTTAACATCAGTGTGATAATACTAAAAATGATACTTTAAGAAGTAACTAAGTGGGGCTGGAGATGTGGCTTAAGTGGTAGCATGCTCACCTAGCATGCATGAGGCACTGGGTTCGATTCTCAGCACCACATAAAAATAAAATAAAGACATTTTTTTTAAAAAAAAGAAGAAGTAACTAAGTCATGAGGGCAGATGCTTCATAGATGGTATTAGGGCCTTTATAAAAGGGTCTAAGACAGTGGGTTTCCCCTCCTGATTTTCTGCCACATGGTGGTGCAGCAAGAAGGCCTTCACCAGACACACAATCAGCCTGCACCTCAATCTTGAACTTCCCAGCCTCCAAACAGAAATAAATACATTTCTCTCCTCCATAAATTATTCATTCTGTGGTATTCCATTATAGCAGCACAAATGGACTAAGATATCTTGTAACTAAACTAATATTTCCATACCTCATTTCCTCAAATGAGGTATAGTCACAGGCACTTGACAATCATCCCTAAAATGTGAAATTCACTTTCCTGTACCTTCACCAAAGGTGAGCCACATAAGCTCTTTCATTCTTAACAATTTGTTCAACAGTATTCATCGATTTCTGAAAACTCTGAGGTGTGGCTCCCAAGAGCGTTGAGCCCATGAAACCATTTTTAGAGCTGAGGTACAAATCAGAATAACCTAGATTTTACAAAAGGAAACAATAAGAGCTTAAGGAACTTCTCAAGTGCGAAGAGGAATGTCTGGATTCTAGAGAAAACCCAACACCACTTCCTCTTTATTATTTATAACACCTACTAAAGAAATAAATGCTGATCGTGTTATCATTGGTGGAGAAGAAAGCCAACATACTCAGAAGAAAGATCACTGTGGGCACCTGAAATGTGAAAACTCTGAAGACCTGCAGGCAGGGTTTCCTTCTGGGGTAGATCTGAATCTTCTTTTCTTCCTTGCCCTTACTATTGAGCCATGGGTTTATGGCAGTGGTGCTGGTGGGCAGGTGCTCCTGGGGCAAATGCTGCTCCATTTTCCCCACCTGCAGCCTCCCTGTTCATGCTACAGTCAGGACTCCAGGTTGGGTGGGTTGCAGTGGGTAAAATACCTGAGTTACTCTAGCTTGGAAAGTACCTGTCCTCTGATGCGCAGTTGACTCCCAACGTCTAGTGTTGAGCCCGACATTCTGGCTCTGATTTTATATTTCCGTGTGCAGAATACCTTGACAAATGTCAACTTTCTATGGCTGGTGACAGTAGCTGCTTTGTGTGCAGATGTGACCTCTCTCTCAGGGTTGTCATTAATCTCTAATATGATACTGCTCATTAAAAAAAAAGCCATATGGATTTTCCTGTTGGAAACACTGAAATTGGCATAGGTTTGAATATTTTATCACAAAATTACAATAGATTTAAAAAATATATTTAGTGGATATCTTGTTTTAGCTTCATTTTCATGTTCCTGAAAGTATGCTATAATAGAACCTCTGATTTTATTTATATTTGGGGGATAAATACATGGAAAAGGAGAAAAATCCAAGGAATCTTGAAACAGACAATTTATCAAGAAAGCGTAAGGTTCAGTAAATGCAGTTAATTGAGCAACTGGTGCATGATTTGTAGCACTGGGCTCTGCCTGTTGGTAGAGGGAGGACTCTAGGTGGATCACAGGATGGACTGGGCCTTTATTTTTCCTTCATCTGCATAAAGAGGATAATAATATTTCCTTCACAGAACTGTATGAATTTTATAGCTGCTGGTGTGCTTGAGAGCACACTAAATGTCAATAAATGACCGATGAGGATGACAATGAAGAATGAGGACATTATTAAGAAAAACTCACTTCCATTGTGTTTAAAATAATTAAGACTCTTCATGCCAGGAAAGTGCTACAAGAAACCACTCATCTTTTACTTAATTTTGTCAACAGAACCTAGAATCTAATTCTTTCTGAACTAGTTTCAGGAAGAAAAAAAACTAGTGAGGGCAGAAAAGGAGAGAGAAAGAGATGAATTTTTCCTCCATTCTCTAGAGCTTTCTTTTTTTGTGGGGTGTGTGGGGGAACCAGGGATTGAACTAAGGGCTACTTAACCACTGAGACACACCCTCAGCCCTTTTTATATTTTATTTTGAGACAGGGTCTCCCTAAGATGCTTAGGACTTTGCTAAGTTGATGAGGCTGGCTTTGAACTTGCAATCCTCCTGCCTCATCCTTCCGAGCCTTTAGGATTACAAGTATGCACCACCTTGCCCAGCCAGAGCTTCCTGCTTGTCCCACAGAAGTGGGAGCCTCCGGCTTCTCTCCCATGTTGGGAAGTACTGGGAAGGGAGGGAGCTCTCTCCCTCGTAATTGTTTTTACTCAGGCAGAGGTGTCTGATATGACCAATTACATCTTCATATTCATTTATTACCTCTAGCAGCGGCAGTACCTGTGTGGTAGGCTTGATGGTAAATGAATGGTAGGAAAGTTTGACACATCTGTTTTATTTACCAGTGTATTCCCAGCAGTTGGCGATGTGTCTGCCATAGAGAGGACTCTTACTGAATGTTGATTAAAAGACTGTCAATTACATTAGTGTTATTACAAAATAAAATATGTGTTTCATATACAGATATGAATCTGTATATGTATCTGTATATGAAAAAAATATGTCTATATATTTCAACTCAGAAAAGGACTTGCAGAGTGGCCAAATACTCTTCTTGCATTATAGAACTCATCATTTACTGTGTTGCAATGACTTTATTTTTAAACTGTTTTTGAATCTTCCCTGATAGACTGTTTGAATTCCAGAGCCTATATAGGTCTTTTACCTTATATGAACTCAAAGCGATAGGAGAATATGTTTTTAATGATAACTGCTTCTAGTTTTCCTTTCCCTGAGTGGTAGCAGCCAATAAATCCTTCCTTGTGATTCCAATATATATCCTGCAGCATAAGAAATTTTCCAATACTATAATATATACTACTTGTATGTTTGACAGTTTTAGTTTTGTTTCCAACTAGAGTTTGAAGTTGGAAAGGGAGTTTGAGGTCAGATTCAGATATCTAGAGAAAATAAATGCCTAATATCCTCTGTTGATAGGTGCTGATCACAAGGATGGGTCAATTATGTAATAATGATTATGATCTCTACTTTTGTATAAAACATGCTATACAAAAGTATGCATCTATGCTCATATAAATGACCACACATATTATTCAAAACTCTGATTTTAAAACTGTTTGCTCCCTGAAATAAGGTATAAGAAATAGACTTTTAAAAATCAAATCATGTTAACTATTCTCTTAAAGGGAACTATTCATAAGTAAACATAAAAATGCAATCTGTATTAAACTACTAATTAGACTAATATAAATTTAGTAATGTGGTTTTCTCCATACTTTAGTTAAATCAAACAGAAATGTCTACCTTTTAAATGATGATTTTCTACTTTATACAAAACATTATTTTTAATATTAACATAGTATACTAACATTCATCAGTAATGGAAGAACATCCTATAAACTTTTTAGCCTGCAATTTCACCTCTTATACTTTATTCCAAAGAAGTAGTCTTAGACATGTGCAGAAGTTTATCCACAGGGTTGTTTGTCATTCATTGTGTTATTTATAATGACCAAAAGCAGAAAAAGAAAAAAAAAAGGAAACTATCTGAAACAACAACAGGGAATTGATTAAACTGCAGTTCATTTATACACTGAAACCAATACCACAAAAATAATGAAAAATAGTTAATAGTTAACAATGTGGCTGTATTAAGTATAGAACACTGAAATCACGATTTCAGTTTTATGAAAAAAATGTATGCACCACATTGCAAGAGACAAATAAAAAATATAACCTACAAGTATAAACTCTAATTTTGGGTATGTGAGAGAATTATGGAGAATTTGTTCATGAGAATATAAGTTTCCTGAGGGCAGGTCCTTGAGTCAGTTTTGTTCACTGTTTTGTTTAGTAGTGGGACATGATCTGGTGCCAGGTAAGGACTCAATGAATATGTTCAAGGACGTGACTTTATTTCTCTATTTTTATGTATTTATGATTTCTGACTATCTTTGCTTGTTGTGAATTTTTTTAAAATGCATTTTTTAGGGACCTGATGAATTCAGCAGCTTTAGGGCCAAACATTCTCTCTACCCTCTCCACCACACACTCTACTGTTATTTTTAGAGTTTTCATAAAGAAGCTGATTCTTAATAAACTCTGCTATGTCTTTAAGAATTTCAGCAATTGTTTTCAGTTGACCTTAACCTTTTATGAGTTGCCCTTGGTCCCCGTGCAAATGACCTTGCACCTAATACAGAGACAAGGACATTTCCTTGATTCCAAACTTAAAAATCTGATATCCCAATTCACCCTGTTTTCTTGTTGTATTGTTTTGTTTTGTATGCTGCCGGATATTGTGTTTAGTACTCCACAATGTTTCACATGTGTGAATATTTATATTTTTAAAAATCCTGAGTCTTTTGTTTTTATAACTGAATATGTGCTTGAGTGGAATCAGATTTCTTATGAAAGTGAGGGGTGGTTCAGCCATTTGGAAATCACCCAGAAGCTCTAAGATCAGAAAGCATGTGCTGAACTACTTGTTTTGTAGTATAACCAATTCTGAGGTTCAAATTCTCCTAGTTAAAAATAAAATAAAAACATCATCACAAAATAAGTTCAAAATATCTGTTATACAACATCATGACTACAGTCAAAAACAATGTCTTGTATCACTTGAAAATTTCTAACAGAAGAGATTTAAATATACTCAGTATGTGAAGCATATATTATATCTCATATATGTTGATTAGCATGGTTAGCCATGCTGTAGTGTATGTGTCTACGTATCAAAACAGGTCATACACCATAAATGCCTACAGTTTTTATATGCCAGATAAAAATAAATTGAAAATAGCAGCAACATAACAACTTCTCCTGGAGGCAGGCATTTTTATTCCCTTTGGGGTCAATTCATATCAATGTATAATTGAAAATATCAAACTACCTCCTATGGCTGGTGACACTATTTTATACCAAAGCAAATGAAGTGATTCTAGATAAAATTATATCTAAAGGAATTAACAGAAGAATCTACATGTATTTCAGATAAATGTTTTAAAAACATTAGTTTTCTATATTGCAGCAACAAGTAGAAAGGGGAATGGGAAAAATCATCAACATAATTTGAAAAGCTATAATGTTGCAGCACAACTCCTATGAAGATTGCTAGGAGATCTGATTAAGATTTAGACCCTTATTCTGTGCACCACCTATCAAAGCTCTGGGAAGTACTGTCTGTGGTGAGGATGGACACGAGGACTGTGGTAGCTGAACAGACTGCACTGAGAAGAAGGAAGAGGGAGAAGACAAGGAAGAGCAGGAATGAGGAGGAAGAGGAAAAAAGTGACAGGAAAGAGAAGAAAGGAAAAAAAGAAGGAAGGAAGGAAAAATAGAAAAAAAATTCAGAAACCAGACATCTATATTTTTAAAAAGAGTAAAATTTAAATGGAACCGCATAACAATACTTTCAACTTCTTAGCCCAATAGAAGGATTTAATAGCATAACTTCAGTAAAACAAAGTCAAATAATAAACCCCTGATATTCAAAGAGAGACTGTAGCAGCCCTTGGCAGAACTACGGTTTAGAGACAGCCATGAGTAGATGAAAGTGAAAGTACTGAAGCAGCAATGGAGAGAAGATAATAGTTTTGGAGGTGCGACAACAGGGATCTGAAAAAATAATATAAATTAACATAGTACCCGACATTCTTTGTACAAGAATTTTGTACCCAGGAAAATTCTCTGTAATGAGGAATAGCAACTGCGTTCCAAGGAAAATGAGTGCTGAAAAATTGATATCAGACTGTTTCTTCTCCCCAAAAGCTCATGTGTTGAAGGCTTGATTCCCAGCCTGGTGCTACTGGGAGGCTGTAGTATCTCTAAGAGGTGAGGCTTAGTGGGAGGTCTTTGGGTCATTGGGGCTGGCTCTCAGAAGGGTTTGTGGGACTCTTTGTTTCTCCCTCTTCCTTTGTCTTTTGCTTCCTGGCCAAGAAGTGGGGGATTTTGCTGTTCCACAAACTACCCCCCCATGATGGGCTACTACAGGCCCAAAACAATGGGCCAACTGATCCCGGACTGATACCTCCAAAACTGTGAGCTCAAATCAAACTTTTCTCTTTGTAAATTGATTATCTCAGGTGTTTGCTATAGTGACGGAATGCTACCAAGGACACTGTTTCTATTCTTGGGAGAAATTTTGGCCTAGTTTCTTTAATGATTTTATCAGTAAAGTTATAGTCATACTCTTGATTTCCCTAAAGGAAAAGTCAGGCAATCATCATGGTAGCATTCAGTAGGTTTATACATCAAATCTACCATCTGTTCTCAATGTGTCATCAGCTCTTCCATACCTTTCCTGGGCTCAGCTTGGATACTAACTAAAAAAAAAAGAAATCAACATGCTCAAGCCCTATTGCTGGCAAAGAAGGGGCTATTCAACCAAAGAGAACTTATCATCGATGTTCAGAACTGGTTTACTGGCTTCTTCTTTAAAACTGGTTGTGAGTAGTTTTTGTTTGTGTCTTTTGATGGGCTATTGGAGATGAGTAAATCAACAAAACCTGTTAAGTTACCTAGATAGCCAGGGGGTAAGGTAAAAGTTCACTGTAACTCTTTCACATTCCTGCCTTTAAAATGAGACATAGCAACCCTGGGCACCTGCTGAAAAACTCAGTATTTTAGAGAGAGCCAAGAACATAATGAAGGCCTAACTCAGAGTACAGAAGTGTCTTGGGCCACCCACTCTGCTCAGAGTTTAATATTAACCAAGATCACCTCCATATACACCGACTTCATTCATCTTATAATGTCACCTCCATTGCCAATGACCTTTCAAAAGATTAGCAATTCCTAGTTTATTCCTCAAGGTCTCTTAAGGCATCCCATATAATCACATATAAACTCAAATGAAAAAGAACTAACCAGTTATTTTTATAACCTCTCGTCAGGTTCTTCAAGATTTTTAGGAAAGAAGAAATTACGTAATAATATATAAATGCACTTGAACACTTGGCTCTTTGTTTAGGATTTTTCTAGAACATCCTTGACATCTCTGTAGAGAAAAAAAGGTAGCATGCTGAATGCCAAATCGTGCTTTGCACCCACCCACTCCATTTTCCATTGCACTCTTCAGAGATATCTTTTTAGAAAAAAAAAAATTGGTCCTATTCGAATAAGCATCCATAAAGTAAATAATACATGACTTTTAAAAAACCTTCCATTTGATGTATAGGTACCAACAGATAATTTTATCACCTTGTCATTCCTATTTAAAGGTTCTAAAAAAATCCACGGTATTAAATATTCTTTCTCTTCTAAGTTATTCTGCTCATTAGGAAAGCTCAGTTCAAGTTCTTAGATACAAATATTTACAAGCAAACAGCAAGTTCACAGGCAAAGATGAAAAATTATGAACTGACTGAGAAAGCACATATGCTTAGGATTTGCTCCCTATGTCTAGAGAGTTTAAAATCCCCTGCTAGAAACTATTTTGAAAGGAGATGTGAGGTGAACTTGGGACAGCCCAGGGTCCTGTGGGCTGCCATCTGAAGAGCATGCTATTAATGTGGTGTGTTCTGGTTCACCTCTGCCATCCACTGCTCAGCCCAGGGACATGGTATTCAGCCTGAGAAGCCCCTGCAGGAAGGGAACAGGCACACCTGTAACAAAAAAAAAAAAAAAAAAAAAAGGACTGCAGCATGAGGGCTGGGACTTGTGCAACTTTCAGGATGACTGAAGAGATCTGAAGAGATCTGGGTCATTTAGCTGGGAGCAAACTCAGTGTGGCAAGAAGGGACATCACCACCTTCAAATATCTGATGAACTGCATATTTTTATGTTTGCCCTCATAACGGCTTAAATTAGATCAAATACTTAGAAAATCATTTCTTTCTCTCTCTCTCTCTCTCTTTTTTTTTTTTTGTGTGGGTGTGTGATGCTGGGGATTGAACCCAGGGCCTTGGGTATACGAGGCAAGCACTCTACTAACTGAGCTATATCCCCAGTCTAGATCAAATGCTTAGAAACTACAGAGAAACATGTTTTAGCTCAGTAAAAGGTAGAATCTTCCACATGGTCTGAAGATAGAATGGGCTGCCTTGAGAGCACTGGGTGTTTTGTAAGGAAAGCTGGACATCTGGTCAGGAGAGAGGCAAGAGAGACATTCAAAGATCAAGGAGAGAAGGGGGAAAAAGGGTCTCTGAGTCCATGTACCAAAACTTGGCTGTTGAGCTAGGGTGTAGATAAACCCACCCACACGTATTCCCACTGTGCAAACAAGGAAGGGGAACACTATATTTCTTCAGTTAGTGGACCAAATAGAAGAGAAGGGGCTCTATACTGAGGAAGTCTTTGAGCAAGCCAAATTATAGCATTGGAAGAAATATACTTCCCACTTTTAGATGATTCTGAAGCGTTATAAAGATTTGGTTGTTTGATGGGTTGAAAAACTACTGCTTATAATAACTGCCGTTCAGTGTCAGGAAAGAAAAACTGTCACTTCTTGACAATCCCAGGCCATGGTCTTTGATATTTAATAGTTTGACACTGTAAATTTGTACTCTGAAGTGTGCAGATGGAATGGATTAAAGACTATGTGGTCTGTTAAAAAGATTTGTTTGCAAGTGGCTTGAAATATGCATTTTTTTATATTTTAGCAAAATGAGCTACTATAGCCCAAGTTAAACAAGATGCCTAGAGTTCTCACATAGCAGATGAGAACTTAGCAAGATTTTGGAAAGCCTAAGGATTGTTAGCACTCTGCTACTATAGGAAACAGTTCTTCAATTATTTGTAATTATTGTTATTAGCATCATTTCCTGAAGGGTTAATACGATGTGGTTGCTGACCTTCTGAATAACAAGTTATCTTATTATGCACTTGTAATTTTATTCCTCGAAAATTTCATCCTTAAGATGTTGTTGGTGAGAAATAGTTACTCTTTTGTTTATTTACTAAATTATTATGCCTTAATTACACAGTATATTTACATGCATACATTGAATTGCTGTACATTTTCTTATAATTCAAATAAGCATAAATTATATGAAACCTGGCACTTCTTATTTTATTTGTCCTCCAGGATCCAATATATTTCCCATCTTAATTAATTCATTCTGAGTTCGCACTGCAATTGTAATGTGTGCAGCATTTGTGCTGGTAATGGCTCCTAAAGATAAGAGCATGTACTAATCCCCAGAACCTTTGAATTTTACCTTATTTGGAAAAGGGGATCTTTTCAGAATGTGATTATCCTGAGCTATCTGGGTGGGTCCTAAATTCAATCGCATGTATCCTTACAAAACAGAGGCAGAGGGATTTTGAAATAGACACACAGAAGAGAAGGTGACATGAAGATGGAGGCAGAGATTAGAACGATGTGGCCACAAGGCAAAGAATTCTAGCAGCCACCAGAAGCCAGATGAAGAAAGAATAGATTCTTCTCTGGGGCCTGCAGAGGGAGTGTGACCCTGATAAAAACTTTGATTTTGGCCTCCAAAGCTGTGCAAGGATAAATTTCTATTACTTTATGTCATGGAGTTTATGGTAACTTGTTACAGCATCCATTAGAAACTAATACAGTGCTCTCTACTTCTAAAATATGCTTTGCTGCCTTTTCCTGGCTCCTAAAAATTGCTCCCATAATGTTCCAAAATTCTTTTCCCCATCCTTTTGTATTAAAATCCTGACTTAGCTTCACCCATGGTGGCCTCAGCAGCGACCTGTCTCCACCCAACCAGCATAATGGGAGAATCACCCAGCTGCATGACAGCACTCTGAACACAGAGAAAGCCATCACTCCCTACTGACAACCATGAGTCTTAGTTGTCCTATTGAAAACTCTCTCATGACTGTAGATCACAGGAAATAAATTAAAAGCATTTAGCACAGTACCCCAGGAAGACAGGTGCCAACTGACCTATCCGTTTTCTGCATTACTAGGGCATGGCTGGCACATACTCTGGCATTCCACCCATTGTCATGGTGCCATGAGAATGAGACTGAGTGAGCTTCTTGGATTTTCATCTTGTTCTAACCATTTTCTCTTTTGGGAAAACAACTGTACTCTTTCTCTCTCTCTTTCTCTGCACCTTCCACCATGCTCAAAAACATAAGGAGGTCCATGATGTTTAAATAAAGAAAGAAAATCCAGCCAGGTGCAGTGGCACATGCTTATAATTTCAGCTCTCAGGAGGCTGAGGCAGGAGGATTGCGAGTTCAAAGCCAGCCTCAGCAAAAGTGAGGAGCTAAGCAACTCAGGGAGACCCTGTCTCTAAATAAAATATAAAATAGGGCTGAGGATGTGGCCCAGTGGTCGAGTGCCCCTGAATTCAATCTCTAGTACCAACCCTCCCCCCCAAAAAAATAAAAACCTAACTGCTCCCTATTATTGACCACTCTACTTAATCATCTTTCACTGTCATTTTCTAAACACTCCTTCCAGTGCCTCATCATTGACACACTGTAAATCATTTCAAATCCGATGCACATGCTTACCATCTGCTATTCTTTCAAATTCACTAGTGACGTCATAGTTACAAAGCGCAGTGACTACTTCTTGGACATCATCATGACTAACCTATCTGCCTACTGGACATCTCCAGTGGCTTCTCTTAAGTTCAAAATGCTTAAATATCACCAACTGTGTCCCTAGTTTATATTTCAATGTCTCTGTGTTAGTCATCTTTTTTTGTCACTGTGACCAAAATACCTGACAAGAATAACTTAGAGAAGGAAAAGTTTATTTTGAGCTCATCTTTTCAGAGATTTAGTCCATGGTGGGTCGACTCCATTGCTCTAGGCCTGAGGAGAGACAGATCATTATGGTGGGCGGGTGTGGGAGGAGCACTGCTCATGGTGGCCAGAAACAGACAGAGAGACAAGGGGCTACAGGGAAGATGAACCATCTCAGGGCACACCCCCAACACTCCACCTCCTGTAGCCACACTAACCATCCAGTTAATTCATTTAAATCATAATCCAATCGTTTACCTCTGAATATTCCTGCATTAACATAAGAGCTTGTGGATAACACATAATATCCAACCATAATAGTTCCTCAGTCTCTAATCAAGAGGTTAAACATTCATCTTTGATATTTTTCCCCTTTCTCCCACCATACCCAATCTGTTTTTCTCTCCTCCTCTTCTCACTTGTCAATTTTACTTCCTGAACATCTATATAATGTATTGGTTTATACTGCCACACCTTGGAATTAATGAGGTGATTACTTGTGTGTCCCTTGGGCAAGTGACAATTACCTCCTAATGTATACCTCCCACCTTCCTTCGTTCCAAGATCTCCTATACAATTCGGCCAGATTAATTTTTTAAATGTGTTTATAAAATACCTTTTTCCTGTACAAAATCCTCTAATGGCTATCCACTTTCTATTGAATTAAGCCTATTCAATTCACTTGTCTTAAAAAAACTGATACTGAAACGTTCTTTGTAATACATAAATACATGGCTAGCATTCACAGAGCTTTGCTGTGTTCCTGGTGCTGTGAAGTACTTCCCAGATATTATTTCCTTTATTCCTCCTCACAACAGACCTGGGTTTGGGTGGGCTGGACCCATTATGATTGCGGTTTCTGAAGTGTGGTCAGGACTAGAACCCGTACCTTCCATCTCTGCAGCCTGGCAAGAGAATCCATGAGTAAGACAGTCTCCTAAGCCCTCCTCCACTTGTAGCCCTTCTTAAGATCCCAAGCAAGCCTCCCCCTTCTAGCCTTCACACGTTGATCATGTCCCCTGAAATTTTCTCATGTTGGTCTCCTGAGTGCATGTACATCCCTTGAGCCCTGCCACAAATACTAGCTTTCTCAGGAAGATCTATCCCCTCACCTCCAATGGAGGATCCATTCCCTGACCTTTTCCAAGTCTCCACTGTACCCCAATGCCTCACTTAGGCCTCCAAATAGCACAGTGTGTGTGTCTCATGCTACACTGTTGGCTTGATGACCAGGAGGTTTGGTTTGGTTTTTCCCTCTGTGTCTTCATTGGCCTATTGAATTTCAATGCCCAAATTTTCTGCCTGACTATAAAATAGACAATAAGGATGGAAAAAAAAAAACTATAAGGGAGTTTGTATGTTACAGTATTAAATACAGCATACTATGCATAGTTAACACTTAATAAATACAGAATGAATAGAAGGAATAGATCACATAAGTTGCACTCTTCAACTGTAAAATAAAGGAGTAGAATAGACTAGCTCTAAGGGTCCTTCCAGATCTCAAATATCATGGGCTTATGATTCTGTATATTCTCATATTTCCCTCTTAGGAACAATAAACAAAAGTAAGCGAACTTCTATATTTGCCAAAATAAAATCAGAGAAACTACTTTAACTACTTTCCTATTTTATTTTGTTAGACAAGTTACTTTCCTTACTCTTGTTTTTATGATAGAAATCCTAAAGCAGCTACACAAAGTACAATTCTTCAATTGCTTTAAGAAACTAACCTGAGTATACAGAAAAAAATAAAGATTTTAAAGAAATTACAGAGCTGTGAATGAACTTTAAAGAAGTAAGTGGTTTAGAATTGTGTCATGTATCCTTAAGGAACAAAGGTCAGACATAATCTGAAATATCCAAACATCTCTGCAGCATTTCTGTTTTACAAACACCAAAAAATCAATGTTAGATATTTCTCAGGGCAATGTCAACATTCCAAAGTGTTTTTTTTAAAGAAGGACTTTGTACACTAATGTTCATAGAGCCATTGTTTATAATAGATAAAAGATGGAAGCAACTCAAGAGTCTACTGACAGATGAATGGGCTGAATGGGCTAATATAATATGGTACACATACATATAATAGAAAATTATACAGCCTTTAAAAAGGGAGTAAGTTCTGGCATATGCTACAACATGAATGAACCCCCCCAAACATGCAAATTGATAAATCAGTCACAGAACATCAAATATTTATGATTCCAGTTAAATGAGGTGCCCATAGTCATCAAATTTATAGAGGCATAAAGTAGAATGATGGTTTTCATGGGGTGGGAGGAAGCGATAATAGTAGCTAATGCTTAACTGGTATAGATTTTTAGTTTGGAAAATTGAAATTTTTCTGGAGATGGATGAGGATGATTAAGTGCAATATACATGAACTTAATGCTACTGAACTGTACACTTAAAATAGTTATGATAAATTTTATGTTTTGCCACAAGTTAAAAAAAAAGGTCTTTGCATAGATAAAAAAGACACTGTCGTATCAAAACAAGAATGAGGGAAATATAGAATACATTTCTCTCTGGTTCAAATATTCAGACTAATTAGTATTTAGTGGTAATATAATAACTTGTGAATTTGCAAGGATACTAGAGGAGGAGAAGCAAGAATGAAAGGCAGTGGTGGGTGGAGCAGGGGAAGACAGGATGATTTCTACGCTGTGTAAGAGAAAGAATGAAGAAAAAAGCCCTGTTCCACTTAGGAATGTGGTAAGATGATTTGGCATGGGATCCTGACATCTGCACACTTCAATATGGTAGAAGCAGGGTGAACAGGTTGAAATACACCAGAGACAGCACTCGCAGCCGTGTGGAGGGTGAGATTTTGGTGTTGGAACTCATCCATGGAAAGGGCTTACATCCATAAAACTTCATCATCCTCTAGGATAATGAGAGACCCGACCCCCTCGGTAGCACCATATTCATGGATGTGACAAAAGTCTGCCCTGGGTAGAGTCATAAAAACATGCATCTTTTTTAAAAAAGTAAAAACGGTGGTGGGGGAGGTATATTTGAGCAGAAAATATGTAAAAGAACAGAGCAAAAGGATCAAACACAGAAGGAAATGTTGCCAGGAGGCGTTGGAGAAAAGTGGGAGTAAAACATGCCACACGCGTCGAGGCCCCCAGTGTATTTGCATAACATTATAATTAGATTTTGACTAATTTTTACTTGGCATCAGAAGTAAGAAATATCAAGAGATTGTCATTTTTTGCTTCATTGGAAGTCTTGAGAAATGAAAATGCATTTGAAAATTTCTGTGTGTATGTTCAGGTCCATGGAGTCTCCAATTCTTTTTAAGAATGGCCCTCAGCCAGGGCACTTCTCTCCATCCCAATTAAACCACATGTTCCAGTAAAGGCCTGACCAAAGACATCACAGCCCTGCAGATGTCTTACCTCGCAAGGCACCAATTTCCCCCTTTAATTGTTTCCCTGTCAGAATCAATCTGTCTCTGGGGTCTGTTTTTGAGGCTCAGCCAGTTAGCCGCATTGTGCTGACACAGCTCAGCTGATGCCAAATAGAGAAGCTGCCTCAGTCCCCATTAAAGGAACAAAACACACAGTCATCCCAGACACGGCCCCCCATAGCTACGACAAACATCACTGTGACTTGAAAATCACAGACTGTCAGAGATTGAAGGGGGCCTGGAGACAGTCTCATCCCAGCCCAGCATTTGCCTGAAGAAGAGGAAGAAGGGGAGCGATCACATGGTGAGCTAGTGACAGTGTCTACACTCATTCTTGCCTTCTGATCCCTGGGCTGGCTCTGTTTCCACACTGTCATGGACTGCCATAGCATCTGTTCCTAAACAATCCCTTCTTCTGATCACATTGCTTTGCACAGTTATCTTAATGTTAGATTAGATGTGATTTACTCATTGTGTGCTTCCAAGAATCCAAGATACAGAAAAAGAAAGAAGATTGAATTCAGGCAATAGGCTCCCTGTGGAGACCAAAGTTCCTAGATCCTAAACCAAGTTCTTGGGATTAACAAAGCAAGTTATGATGTCTCTAAAGAAAAGACAATCAATTCTATCCAGGTCCAGGCACAGTGGAAGTTCTTTTGGCAGTATAGCATCTTCTGAACTCAATGCTTATGTCTGAGTAACTCCTTACTGTATAAACTCCTGCTGTACTGAACTGTCTCTATACAGAATCTAAGAGGGCCAGACAAAATTGACCCCATAACCAAAGCTCTGTCAAGGTTCCAATCTTAGATTTTCAATGTGAATAACCCCAAATGGTGGCTGTGGCATGCACATACATTTTCCAGGCTATAGTGGCCAAGGAACAGGTGGCATCCAAGTTCTGTGGGAATAGAGCCACACCAGGAGGAACCCTAGTAATCTGGTCCTAGTACCTGGGTGTTTTCCTGCTCAGTGACCAGGTCTTAATGTTCATGGCCCCAGACAATGCCTGTAGTTTGACTGGTTCAGAAGAACTAGAGTTCTACTCTGAGAACTTTGCCTAAACTAGGAGAAACTTGAATTAATAGTGACTTCAGCACACTGTACTATTAACAATTAGTTTCCAAAGAAGTAAAATTTAGGCAAATAACAGATTTTCTTTTAAAATATAAACTTTCAAATAATTTTGACCAATCCTTACCTTATTTTCTCTTAAAAATATCATTGGAAAGCTGGATCACGTATTCACAGCACATTTCATTTGGATTATAATTAACCAGAGAGAAGAGTCAGTAAGGACCAACTCTATTAGAGTGATAGAGTTTGAAATTTCAATGAATAGACAGGAGCAGAACTATTCCTTTGTAAAGAAAGATCATCAGCCAAAAGTATCTTTGGATTTGGCAAAATGATTTCATGTAAAGATGGGTAAACCAAATGTTCTAATGAATCCTGAGATGGTTTTATTATGTAATTTGTCATTGAAAAGAGGTGGAAAAGCTAGATTGCAATGGATTCCTGCACTTTAAGAAAATGGTTAATTTTATGCACTGATATGTTCTGCATTTGATATAAACTCTCCAAGAAAAGAATTAGAAACCTGTTGCCATTAGTATATTGGGCATGTATCAAGAATAAATATGCTGTTGAATTAAAAGAGTAGTTTAGTGTAATAGTAGTAGTAGTTAAAGTATCAGTTCATGCTAATTATATGAAAAGCCTCTCAGAGAGCAAGGACTACATCTTGAAGTTTAGAGCAAGAGCTGGCTATCACGGGTGCTGACCTCGGTGAGCTGGAAACACAGATCTGAGAAAAGGAAATGCCGGTGGTGCTGCAGTTTCATTCAGTCATGGACACTAACATCAAAAGCTAATTTTGAATGCAAAGGGGATGTTGTGGCAGTGCTGGAAGATCACACTTTAATACCTCAAACAACTGCAAGGAGGAGGAAAAGGAGAACACGGAAAAGGGAAGAAATAGAAATACATGAGTGATTATTTATACTGAGCTTAACTAGAACCTTAACATGCCAATAAGGCAAGACACCAAAGAGTGGAATTTTCCTGAACTAATAATATCTTTTGGACATACAAGTGCAATTCAACTTGCAGGACAAGATTTTATGTTAGCTATACCCAGACTGCACATAATAATGTAATGATTTTCTTTTAAACAGCTAATAACTGTTTTTTTTTTTTTTTGGTCATAGGGAAATTCCTTATGTCCTGTTTCAGTTGACAGCTCTTTTCTAAACACTCATCCACAGTGGGATGTAACAGAATGATCGACAAGGGTGTTCTGTGAGCCTGCCTGGTGGTCTTTGTACCCCTCTCTTACACATGTGTGTCTATAGTGTGGTGCCCATTAATGATAAGCCAAATTTTCTGAAAATGCTACAGTGACAAGGTTCTTATTTTAAGAATGGGATCATTGGGAATTAGGAGCACCATGTTGGTGCACGGCACCCAGCATTTCCTAGGTGCTGCAATGATACCCGTCTTTCATTACAAATGCTGCTTATCTTTAAGAAAAACATTTATCACATGTCAGCAATGACTATATTATTGAACCATTGGGGAAACTGTAGTCATCTGCAACAACCATAAATATGGAAGGTTGAAAAAGATAGCTCAGCAACCTACTACATGTAGTCACGGGGGAAAAAAATAAAGCAACAGAACACAAATGAGTTTGTTTCAAGCCAAGATATAAGTCCAAGAAACCAGAGAACATGACATTCCATAGCAGGGTTAACTATGCAAGGAAGGTGGACATATACATAAACTTGGGGTTTTCACTTACTATTTGCTTATTGACATTCCATTCCTGCCTGAAAATAGAACACAACTGATAGGGTAAAATTCTGATAATACTTATACCTTGGTGGTATCAGAGTTCTCCTTTGTATCCTAAGCTATTGAAGGTTTTAAGATTTGTATTCTGACTAGATAGATCATTCTAGCAACTAAACATAGGGTAAATGGAGTGGGGGACTATGAGCAGGAAAATAGGAAAATATTTCAGTGGTCTATGTTAAAGATTAGAAAGTCATGAACTAGTACTGTGTCTATAGGGAAGGGAAGTAAAAAAATAAAAGTTAAATTAATTATACTCAATGATTTGTTGGATGATGGAGGACTGGGGTGAGAAAAATAAAAACATCAAGAATAATTCCTGGATGTTTCAGAGACAATATACTGTTTCGGTTTCATCAGACTATATTAGTGGCCAAATAACAACAAAACAATGACCAAAACCAAAAATTAATTTGACTTGTGAATATATTGTTTTGTAGACTAGTCTTATGACCTTGACTTTATCGATAAGAAAAGATCACAGATGCAGTGGGAATAAAACAGAGGGGGATGTGCTAAGGGCATCAGTTCAGCATGGGATAAAATACAACTATTCAGGAGAAACAAAAAGAATGTTATTTGGATGTTTTAGTCTTCACAAGACAGGCCAGGTAACTGTAAATTCAATAAAAGTACCTTGAACATAAATTTAAAAACTTATTACAACAGTGTAATTGCACCATATTGTGCACGATGTGTTTAATGGTAGTGCCCGAATCCACTCCTGCCTAGATGTTTAATGGAGTGATACAAAAAGTAGTATCATACTTTGGTTCAAGAAGAGATTCTTTTTAGCTCACATTTCAAGCAGGAATATGCTCTTACAGGTAAAAAGAATGAAAATCCCTTTCATGGACACAGGGTACAGAGATGATGCCAGTGTCCAGAGGAATCTGCTCTGGAACAAAGGAGACAGGAACCAGAGAAGACTGACACACAGAGCTTACATTTAGAAAGAGATGGTGCAGGAATGCACAAGCAACGACCAGAGTAAGAAGTCGCCCATCCAGTCTAGTTAGGATCATGTGGGACATACTGAAGATGATTCAAAATGGATCAGGCAGAAACTATTCCTCGGTCAGATGGTTAAGGGTTATCAGTGGTTCTCTGGTGAAAAAGAATTGGGCTGCTGGTATCAGAGCCTATTCTACATTGTCATTCACTGTATTTAAGTATGTATGGTGATGTGGACATATGTTTCATTTCAGAGTGGAGGTTCAGTCATTCTTTCTAGTCCTTTCTCCATTTGGTGAAGCACTGAGATTAAAACTCATCTAAAAACTAACCAACCCAATTATACCCTCCGAAATATCCAGTCAAGATTGTCCAGGTGAGTCAATCATGGAGTTGGAAAAGCCATTCTTAACACATCCTGTTTTGATAAGTAGATTTGTGTTTGTACAAACTAAGTGTTAGTTTAGAGCCCCAAAGTATTGCACCTTGAAAGTTTAACACGGTCTTTACAACGAAACAAAAATCACTGGTTCACTCCATAGCATTCAACTAATGGTTACCATGCTGGACACTATGGAAAACTTGTTAGAAAGGGGTGAATTTGGAAATCTAAACAGTGGCTAGCTTCTGCTCTACTTTAGAGGAAAAGAGATGAGGGCTGAATGAAGCAAAGTCATTAGAAGGGAGAAGACAGAGTTAATAGAAATTCAGAGGTAGACATGGTTCATTGGTAAAACACCAGTCTAGTATATAGGACAATAAGTTACTATACTTGAGAGTAAAAAAATTAAATTGGATAGACCCTAACTTGTCAAAAAAAATCATCAACCTACTTATTATATGCTGAAACCCCATTAGATAACCACAGAGCCTCTAGGACAAAAATTGGACTTCTTCAGACACATAAGTATCAAATAAAACTCAACTTGGATTTATATGGTGGTCACAGGAGTCAGCTTTGTCTCACCTGAGAACCATTCCAGACAAGAAGCGAATAAAATTGGTAAGCTATAGACATGATTATCTGCAAAATGGCATGAATGCCATGTCTCAATAATTTTAAAGTGATTAATCAGAACAAAGAAATGGATGAAGATGGGTCATGTGTAGAGATAATAATAAAAGCATAATCATAAAATACAGGAAAGGCAGTGATATCCGAATGGATGTGAATTACATAGCCAATATTTTTTCTACTTGCAAAAGGTGTGATGAGTTGAGAGACAGAAACTGCTTACAAATTTGCTGCGATACTGTATGTATATACATAAGGGAGGGAGGGAGGGAG